>NW_006921989.1:226425-255396 GCF_000298275.1 Orycteropus afer afer
AAATTTTGGTCAATGACATGAGACAAAGTATATGGGAACTGCTGTATGAAAAGTGAATTTACTCTGTAAATCTTCACCCAAATCCTAAAAAAAAAAAAAAAAAACTTATTCACAAAATACTAGAATTACAAAGTGTGCTATCATACTTAACACATCAATACGTAGAGGCAAAGTGCTATTCAATACTTAATAATTTAACATTCTCCCCAGTTCTAACCTGAAGAAATGCCTTAAGATTACATCAAATAAACATTTTATTACAAATACAGATTTAATTCCTAAACAGTTATACAGTTCATTAAGAAAGCATCATTTCAATAAACCATAATTACACTTGATTTCAAAAAGTTCTTTTTTTTTTTTTTTCTTTCTTTCATTTAAGCTATCCTTGTCTTACAAGAAGAATTTCAAACCTGAGAAAACTATCTGAATACTGACCTGAGTAGCTGGTACATACAGAGAGCTACCATAGCAATTTCACAGAAATGGGGATATTGTGACCAGTTTTCCCCAAATTTAAGAATACATTTTTTCTTCTCAACTCTTTGTACACTATCAAAGCTTAATATAGAGTTAATATTATCAATAAATAATTGATTGATCTCAATTTAACTTTTCTCTTTCGTCTTGAGAAATTATTCCATCTCATCAACATCATCATTTGAAATGAGAGATTTCCTGAATTGTTTTACTTCATTCCACTTGCAGTATTGGTCCTTTTTAGATTTTCTATCATTTCCCAGACACTTTTTTAAGTAAAATAGGACCTTCACTAAATTGGCTGCATGGTCTCCAGCCATATCTAAGCTGCAAATTTTGCATGTGTGTTTATTTTCAATCTTTGCATACTTGAAAAATTCTTGACATGGATTTTCCTAGTTCACCCAATACTAAAATTCACAGGATAAGAAATAATATGAACATTAGGACATATTTTTTTCATCACTATATTATATTACAAGGAGCTCTAGTGGTGTAGTGCCTAAGGCATTTGACTGCTAACCAGAAGATTGGCAATCCAAGCCCACCAGCCACTCCACAGAAGAAAGACTGGGCAATCCACTTCTGTAAAGATTTACCATCTCAGAAACCCAGTGGAGGTGGCTATGAGTCAGAATTGACTCGATGGCAATGGATTTACTTTTACATTGTATTACAGTAGAAACATCTTAGATTTTGATAACTTAAAGAGAATAGAATGCAGAAACACATTTGTAGAAATGAATTAGAGCCTGTACATACTAAAATGCTTGTAACCAACCTACTTTGGTGAGTAGTGACTGGAGTCTTAAAAGCTTTTGAGTGGCCATCTAAGATGCAGCTAATGGTCTCTTTTCATCAGAACCAAAGAAGAGTGAAGAAAACCAAGGGCATTTGGAAACAATCAGTCAGGATATGATGGAACTCAAGACCAGAAAAACTAGACGGTGCCCAGCTACCAATGCCAACTGCTCAGAAAGGGATCAAAACTGGAGATGCTGGATGGAGTGGAAGGAAAAATAAGGAACAAAATTCAAAAACATAATAACAACCAGAAGTACTGGTCAGATGGAGTCTGGTGGGACCCCCAAGACTATGTCCCTGGGATACACTTCGGGCCTGGGATAAAACTCACTCCTAAGGGCTGGCTCTCAGCCCAACAGTAATAAGACTTACATGCAGAACACCTAACCCACGGCAATGTACCCACCTACTCTACAGAGAAGGGAGCTCTGGTAGCATAGTGGCTAAGGCACTTGACTGCTAACCAGAAGTCTGGCGGTTCAAACACACCAGCACTCCTTGGAAGGAAGATGGGGCAATCTACTTCTGTAGTGATACTGCCTCGGAAACCCAAGGAGGGGTCGCTATGAGTCGGGTCCGACTCGACGGCATGTAACAACAACAACAACAACAACTACAGAGATACATCCCTTGGAGCAATCGGCCATGGGGCATGAGAGGGACAACATTCACACGGAGGAAAAGCTGGACAGACAGGATTGCATAGCTAAGAAGGGAACGGGGGGGGGTCACTGAGAAGGGAGAGGAGGAGAGTGAGTTTGGGTAGGGGATGGTAATTGGGGAGTGAAACTAAATGTACACGAACTGTTGAATGTAAAACAAATTCTCTAAATTTGCACCTAAAGCACAATAAAAATAAAGTTAAAAAAATAACCTTGATTTTACATTCGCAAGGTATATTGATTTCTTCCCTTTTAAGTTCCACTTTATGACGTTCTTGTACATTTATGCAGCACCTTTTGAAGAAAAATGTCACTTCATACTCATGCCATCAAGTTGTTTTCAGAGAAATAATGACATATTGCAACTGAAACATTAACTTTCTTCCTGCTAGTTGCTGATGTTTAAGATTTTGATTTGTGAGATAAACATCAAATGTAAATATATAAGAAAAAAATGTGTGATAGTACATTTAAATAAAGATTGACAACAAGAATGGAATTGTCCACAAATTATGTGCTGTTTCTATTTTTTGGATTTAAATATCACATTTTAAAAAATGTGAATAATATATGTTTAAAGTGTTTGCATTTGCCAAATATCTGGTCACTTAAACCTCTGTTCGGAATGATGCAGTTTAACCAGATCTGTCAGATTTCTGACTATGAGTGTTCTCAATTGTGGAGCGTTTCTCATATCTTCTATAGGCACAGCCATGTTACTGTGAGAGAAGTCAAGTATGGACTGGAAATAGCAAACAGGACTGTGAATTGTCTCATGCAACAGCAGTCATCACTTACAGCTGCAGCAGTGCAATGTGGCTCACTGCAGCCTTCAGCAAATGAAGTGTGCTGTTACCAGCCATGTGTCAGAGAAGCATTTGACATACATGGGCCCCAGGTGCAAATCTCCACCACTCGTCTGTCAGTTTGTCTTACTGTGGTGGCTTGTGTGTCACTGTGAGCCTAGAGCCTATGCCACGGGTATTTCAAATACCAACAGAGTCACCCATGGTGGATGGGTTTCAGCAGAGCTTCCATAACTAAGACTCAGAAGAAGGAACTGGCCATCCACTTCTCAAAGAATTAGCCAGTGAAAACCATACAAATAGCAGTGAAATGCTGTCATATACTGCTGAAAAACTTTATGAATGGCCCTGAAACACTGTCTGGTATATTGTCAGAAGATGAACACCTCAGGTCAGAAGGCACTCAAAATATAACCGAGAAAGAGCAGCTTCCTCAAAGTAGAGTTGACCTTAATGATGTGGATGGAGTAAAGCTTTCATTTGCTGATGGACCTCCATTTTCTGATGTCCCAAAATTGGAAGAAATAGCTACAAACATCCATTCATAATCAGAACATGGAATGTACAAAGTGTGGATGTAGGAAAATTGGAAGTTGTCAAAAATGAAATGGAACACATAAAGATCAATATCCTAGGCATTAATGAGCTGAAACTGTTTCAACCATTTTGCATCAGACAATCACATGATCTATATGCCAGGAATGACAAATTGAAGAGGAATGGTGTCACAATCATTGACACAAAGAATGTTTCAAGAGCTATCCTGAAGTACAGTGCTATCAGTGATAGGATAATATCTATATACCTACAAGGAAGACCAGTTAATACTACTACTGTTCAAATTTATGTGCCAACCACTAAAGCCAAAGACAAGGAAATTGAAGATTTTTACCAACTTATGCAGTTTGAAATTGACCAAACATGTAATCAAGATGTATTGAGTATTGCTGGTGATTGGAATGTGAAAGTTGGAAACAAAGAAGAATCACCAGTAGTTGGAAAATATGACCTTGGTGATAGAAATGATGCCAGAGATTTCATGATAGAGCTTTGCAAGACCAATGACTTATTCATTGCAAATACCTATTTACAACATAAGCGGTGGCTATACACAAGGACCTTGCCAGATGGAATACACAGGATTCAGATTGACTACATCTGTGCAAAGAGATGATGGAGATGCTCTAAACAAGACCTGGAGCTGATTGTGGAACAGACTATCAATTGCTCATATGCAAGTTCAAGTTGAAGCTGAAGAAAATTAAAACAAGTCCATGAGAGCCAAAATACAACCTTGATTATATCCCACCTGAATTTAGAGACCATCTGAAGAATAGATTTGATGCATTGAACACCAGTGACCAAAAACCAGACTAATTGTGGGAAGACATCAAGAACATCATATATGAAAGAAGCAAAAAGTCATCTAAAAGACAGGAAAGGAAGAAAAGACCAAAATGGATATCAGAAGAGACTCCCAAACTTACTATTGAATGGAGAGTAGCTAAAGCAAATCAAAGAAATGACAAGATAAAAGAGCTGAACAGAATATTTCAAAGACCAACTTGAGAAGACAAAGTCAAGTATAATGAAATGTACAAAGACCTGGAGTTAGAAAACCAAAAGGGAAAGAAGAACACACTCGGCATTTCTTGAGCTGGAAAAACTGAAGAAATAATTCAAGCCTTGAGTTTCAATATTGAAGGATTCTATGGGAAAAAATATTGAATGATGCAGGAAGCATCAAAAGAACGTGGAAGGAATGCATAGAATCACTGTACAAAAATAATTGGTCAGTGTTCAGCTATTTCAGGAGGTGGCATAAAATAAAAAAACAATGTACTGAAGGAAGAAGTCAAAGCTGCACTGAAGGAATTGGCAGAAAACAAGGCTCCAGGAATTGTTGCGTACCCACTGAGGTGTTTAAACACGTGGATGCTGTGCTGGAGGCACTTACCAATCAATTTGGAAGACAGCTACCTGGCCAACTGACTGGAAGAGATCCATATATATACCCATTCTAAAGAAAGGTGATCCAACAGAATGTGGAAATTACCGAACAGCATCATTAATATCACACACAAGTAAAATTTTGCTGAAGATAATTCAAAAATGGTTGCAGCAGTGTATTGACAGGAAACTTCCAGAAATGCAAGCTGGATTCAGAAGACAACGTGGAATGAGGAATATCATTGCTGATGTCAGATGGATCTTGGCTGAAAGCAAAGAATACCAGTTTTATTGACTATGCAAAGGCATTTTATTGTGCGGATCATAACAAATTGTGGATAACACTGAGAAGGGAATCCCAGAACACTTAATTGTGCTTGTGAGAAACCTGTACATAGACCAGGAGGCTGTCATTCGAACAGAACAAGGGGATGCTGCATGGTTTAAAATGAGGAAGGGTGCGTGTCAGGGCTGTATCCTTTCACCATACTTATTCAGTCTCTAAGAAGAACATGGCATCAGGACAGGAGGAAGACTCATTAACAACCTGCAATATGCAGATGACACAACCTTGCTTGCTGGAAGTGAGGATGACTTGAAGCACTTACTGATGAAGATTACAGACTATAGTCTGCCGTATGGATTACACCTCACTATAAAGAAAACGAATATCCTCACTATTGGACCAATAAGCTGCATCACAATAAACGGAGTAAAGATTGAAGTTGTCAAAGATTTATTGCTTGGATCCACAATCAACACCAATGCAAGCAGCAGTTAAGAAATCAGACGTCTTATTGCTCTGGGCAAATCTGGGAGGAAAAAAAAAAAAAAAAAACTTCCTTAAAGTGCTGAAGAGGAAGTGGGAGGGGAACTGTTTGAAGACTAACCAAAAAACAAAAGAAAAACTGACTGCCGTCAAGTTGGATCCGACTCATAGTGACCCCTCCTTGGATTTCCAAGGCAGTATCACTATGGTAGTAGATTGTCCAATCTTCCTTCCGAGGAGTGGCTGGTGGGTTTGAACTGCCAGCCCTCTGGTCAAATGCCTTAGGCACTATGCCACCAGAGCTTGCCTAACCCAAGCCGTTTTATTTTTAATCATCTCATATGCATGTGATAACTGCATAATGAATAAGGAAGACCGAGGAAGAGTTGATGCTTTAGAGTTGTGGTGCTGGTGAAAAATACTGAACGTACCATGGACTTCCAGAAGAAGTAACAAATCTGTCCTGGAAGAAGTGCAGCTGGAATGCTCCTGACCAGACTTAGCCTCACCTACTTGGTCATCTTGTCAGAAGGAACCATTCCTTGGAGAGGGATATCATGCTTGGTAAAGTGGAAGGTCAGCAAAAAAGAGGAAGACCCTCAATGAGATGGATTGACACAGTGGCTGCTCAAGTATAGTAAGGATTGTGAGGATGGTACAAGACCAGGCAGTGTTTCATTCTGCTGCACATAAGGTCTCTGTGACTCAGAACTGACTCAGTGGTGCCTAACAACAACAGATGCAAATCAAATATTAATAGCCAAGTGGTCTTTCATACAATTTACAAATTATCAATGAACTGAAAATAGAGGAGCCAAAGAAATAATGGTTTTCTATTCCAGTTTGGGTACCAAGAAACTTTTTTTTTTTTTTCGAATTTGGGTTTAGGTTTCACTCCAATAAAAAAAAAAAAAAAAAATGAAGGTATTTTACTTTTGGGATTTGATTCTATACTTATGAAGCACTGTTTTAAAAACTTGAAGAGCAGCATTTGTGTCCTTCCTCCGGAATGAAAACCTACTGTGTCGTTCTGGTCCCTGAGACCCCAAGCCCAGTGTCATCTTGTTCTCACCAACCTGGTGAATCTGGCATGTTCCAGTGAACACGTGGTGAAATTGCCTTGACCGTGGGTATAAGTTATTGAAGACTGATTAATTATATTCGGGTGAAACATTTGGGTTGCTCAGGAGCACATGCATCTGATATAAATAAGCATATATGAGTTGTAAAGAAGGGAAAAATAATAATTTTCCTTGATGCAAGAAGGGAGATTTCTGTCCAACAACTGAGGAATGGATAACCAAACTTTGGTACATTCACACAATGGAATACTATGCAACGCTAAAGAATAATGTAGAATCTGCAAAGCACCGCATAACGTGGATGAACTTGGAGGACATTATGCTGAGCGAAATAAGTCAGTCACAAAAGGACAAATATTGTATTAGTCCGTTATTATGAAAGTTAAGGAAAGGTTTATATATTGGAGGACATTTTCTTTGTTGGTTACCAGGGGTGGGAGGGAAGGGGAGGGAATGCTGTTAGATAGATAGAGATAAATATTGATTTGGGTGAAGAGAAGGGCAATGTACCAAATGTGAGTGACCAATATGGCAGCATTGAGGATGAGAAAGACAGAGAGAGTTACATGGGCAGTACAAACAACAAATATGAACCCCTTTGTAAATACAATACTGAGTTGTCAATGAAAGCAAACATGGGTATAGGGACGGATAGATGGGTGAACAAGCTAAACAATTATGTATGTCTAAATGGAGAGTGTATCCAAGATCATATACAGGGTTGGCAGACAATGGGCCTCTCAAAGAGTATGAAGGGATGGACACTGGGAGGAGGTAACTATGGGGAGGAAGTGGGAGGGGAGCTGCTGCATTGTAAATTTTGGTCAATGACATGAGACAAAGTATATGGGAACTGCTGTATGAAAAGTGAATTTACTCTGTAAATCTTCACCCAAATCCTAATTAAAAAAAAAAAAAAAAAAGAAGGGGGATTCCTCCTTCTCTTTTTCTTAGAGCATTCACTTTAGAAGTCTTGTAATTTTGTGAATTTTTTCTTTGCATCTTTTGAGAAATCTGCTTGAAAGGTTAAACTTCTTGCCAATTTTACAACCAGGAAATGTTTCTTCAAGGACTTAGGAGCCTTCTCTTTAAAATAAAATCAGTAAGGAAGACAGCTTCTTGTGTCAAAGTTTCTTTGGGATGGGAAGCACCTAACTTGGGTGAGCTTAAGGTGTCAAACTACCACCTGTGATGATGATGATGAGATTATTTCTCCTGAACTGAAAGAACAAGCTGAAACAATCAGATCACAAGCAATCAGGTACCAAGCCACCAAATCCACTGCCATCGAGCAACTCAGCGACTCTGTAGGTCAGTGATACTGCACATAGGGTTTCCAAGACTGTCTCATCTTTCTCCCACACAGTGACTGGTAGGTTCAAACAGATGGCTGTTTAGTTAGTAGTCAAATGCTTTAATCACTGCATCACTAGAGCCCCTTACAATCAGGTAAGAGACCCTGAATTTTAGGGAGTCTCCCTTATAGCTTTCAGCTATTTTAGAATAATAATCCAGTGAACTCTCTCACTCACTGTCATTGTGTCAGTTTAGACCCATAGCAACCCTTCCTTGGGTTTCTGAGGCAGTATCCTACAGAAATAGATTGCCCAGTCTTCCTTCTGAGAAGTGGCTGGGTTTTGAACTGCCAGCCTTCTAGTTAGCAGTCAAATGCCTTAGGCACTATGCCACCAGAGCTCCCAGTCCAATGAACAGCCTTCTCCAAATTCAAGATTTTACTATTAAATAAGCAAAGGTAATGTGGACTCTAAAAATCTCATCAGAAAAACTATGTAGGAAACATGGGAAGCCAGGATTATTTCCAGGAGTGTTACCTACGGTCTTTCTCTCTCGCTCTCTCTCTTTTTTCTTTTTTTAATTTTTATTGTGATTTGGGTGAGAGTTTATAGAGCAAATTCACTTTCCATATGGCAGCTCACATACACTTTGTCTCATGACATTGACTGCAATTTCCCACAATGCAACAGCTCCCCTTCCACTTCCTCCCATAGTTACCTTTTCCCTGTGTCCTTCCCTCCATGCACTCCTGCCCCCTGAGCTGTCTCCCAGTGCATACACAGCCCTCCTATTCTCCCATGATTGTTCTCTCCAAAGAGTGTATCTACCTAATGTAAATGTTCGTCTCATATGCCTGTCTTGTTTGGCTGGAAGCCACAGGTGTGGGTTCAATTCCAGACCTGAAGGGCAGCTAGGGGCCATAGTCTCAGTGGTTCCATCAGGCTCTGTCAGACCAACAAACCTGGTCTGTCCTTCTCTCTTTCTCTCTCTCTCTCTCTCTCTCTCTCTCTCTACTGAAGATACCATGGACTGCCAGAAGAACAAACAAATCTGTCCTGGGAAAAGCACAGCTGAAATGCTCCTTGGAAGCAGGAATTGGCAGGCTTCATCTCACATATTTAGGTCATGTTGTCAGAAGGGACCATTCCCTGGAAAAAGATATCATCCTTAGGAGAGGGTCAGCGAAAAAGGGGAAGACCCTCAACAATATGGATTAACACAATGGCTGCAACCATGGTCTCAAGCATAGCAAGAATTGTAAATATGGCACAGGACTGGGAAGTCAGTTCCAACTCATAGCAACCCTTTAGGACAGAGTAGAAATGCCTCATAAGGTTTCCAAGGCTGTAAATCTTCGCAGAAGTAGACCGCCTCATCTCTCTCCTGGAGTGGCTGGTGGGTTCCAGCTGACATTTTACTTAGCAGCCAATGCTTTAACCACTGTCACCAGAGCTCCTCCTTTGATGATAACCATGTTACATTTCTACACTGTGAACACAATTGCCGTTGGGCTCTTATAGTTATTTCGGTGCTTGAAATGTGGCTATTATAATTGATGAGTTGAAGTTATAATTCTAATGAATTGTCATTTAAATAGCCACATATGGCTACTGACTAATGACAACACAGCTCTAGAGTATTCAACAGAACCAAAGCAACAAATATGTGAAGGGGTGTTAAATCTGCTTTCATCACAAACTTTGCTGAAATCTGTGTTTAAGCTTATAGAGACTCATTTAAGAACCATCAAAGCTTTGCTCATAGAAGTCCTGTTAGTGCAATGGTAAAGCCCTAGGCTGCTAACCATGAGGTCGGTGGTTCAAACCCACTAACTGATCTGTGGAAAAGTATGTGGCAGTCTGCCTCTACATGAGAAATGCTATAGGTTAATTTTACTCTGTTATATAGGATCGGTATGACTTGGGATTGACTAGAACTTTATGGTTTTGCTTTATGGAGGAAACAGTCTGCAGTATAGTAAATTACTTAGTGTGGCTTTTCTACCCATAAGTCTTTGTAAACTCCAAGGTGAGATTTTCTGTGAGCAACTGAGGAGCTCCGGTTGCTGAAGCTATCCACCTGGGTTATTTCTGTTGGGCGTGACACAACACAATGTCCTGGGAGGTTCCCTCTCTCTCACGTGCTTAGAGTTCTGGTGCTGTGATTGGCTAGTTTGACCACCCTGCGGGCTCTAAAGGAGACCTTCTGGAGGCAGAACTCTCTCTGACTGCTGGTTGAGGAAGACTTGCTGCTGAAAGAGACACGTGCTGCTGGGAAAGAGACGCAAGAGACACGCATTGCTGAGTGAGACACCGAGGGACCAGCACTGCTGGGAAAGAGACTGTGAGAGACTCTTGGCTGAGGGACGGTGGGCTGGGAGAGAGACTGAGTGTTCTTCCTGAACTTGAGTAGACTGGTCCTTCCCTAATAAACCCTGTAATCTGTGAGCTCTGTGTGGCCACTGCAGCGAATTATCGAACCCAGGAGAGAGGTGGTGGGTGCTTTGGGAGAAACGGTTAGTGAAAGGGCTGGAGCGAAGCAGCATGTCTGGCCTGGCAGGAATAGGCCTTGGGTTACTGCTGGTAATCCTGTCTTCCTCTTGTAGGGTTAGAGGAGGTTGGAACATGTGGCCTCCTTGCCGTTTTTGCACAGTCATAGCCCAAGTCAAAGGGTTGTTGTTGTTATGTGCCCTCGAGTCCGCCTGGACTCATAGCGACCCCTCCTTGGGTTTCCAAGGCAGCATCAGTACAGAAGTAGGATTGCCCAACCTTCCTTCCGAGGAGTGGCTGGCGGGTTTGAACCGCCAGCCTTCTGATTAGCAGTCAGGTCAAAGGGAAAGTTCCGGCCACTGGGTGGAGCTCTCCCGGACGCAAACGCAACCCCGCCCCTGCCGCATGCAGAGGCTCAAAGCACTGAAGTGGAATTGCGAGTGCGCGGCCGGTCGCCATGTTTCATAGCTGTCTTGCTGGAGAGTGAGGTAAGTGAGGTTGGGCCTGTGTGTCTGGCCTGGGCGGGTACCAGCTACAGCCCTCAGAACCTCAGGAGGGCCTATTGGAGTTCTAAGAAAGCTGCTCTGCACAGTCCCGGCATGGTGCAGAGCCCCAGGACCTCCACTAGCCACACTTTGTCTGGAGCCTACTCACGCTGTCGCCGCTGCTTTTGCGCGGCTTGGACTCTGCTGCTCCTGCAGCTGAGCGCCCGCTCTGAGAGCCCCGGCCCAGTAACCACCGCCCGCTGGGGCGGCTGCTTTCTGCACGGCCGGGGTCGGGAAGGCCAGGTAGGTTGGGCTAGCCCTAGGTCTGTCGGTGAACTATAGGAAAACGGTGTAAATCGTCGGCGGGCGCGAGCGGGGGCGGGGACCCGCAGTGTGGGCTTCAGCTGGCAGTGTGCGAGAAATGCACAAGCCTCAGCGAACCGGGGGTAGGTAGGCTCACTCTAAATGCCCTGCTCCCGCCTCCTTCAGTTTGCCCTGCACCATGCCTTTTTGCTTTTCTCTGCATCAGCAGCCAAGGACCTTTTTTTTTTTTTTTTTTTTTTCAAGTTACTGGTGGTTATAAGAAAAAGATTGTGAGGCATATCGCCCCCCAGTTTAATTGTTAAGGAGTCCTGGTGGCACAGTGGTTAAAAACGCTTGCTGATAACTAAAAGATCAGCAGTTGGAACCCACCGAGACGCTGTGCCTTGCAGCCTTGGAAACCCAATGGGGCAGCTCTGTTCTGTCCTGTAGCGTCGTTAGAGTCGGAATTGACCTGATGCCCGCGGGTTTGATTTTTAGTTAAATTGTTGTTGGACTTTGACTTAGATGAATAATTAAGAAACATGAGTTGGAAGTAGTACGTTCATTTAGGACCATAATGTATCCCCACATCAGGAGGAAACAATTTATTAAGAGGCACATTTTCAGGTATTTATTTGCTGTAAGGCAGAAATTTCTATCACAGTTTTGCCAAAGACAGTATGGCCAACCTGATGTGACTGAACAGGACTAACATGGGAGACCAGCAGTTTGTAGAGGTCACACACCCAGTGTTTCCCAAAAATCCTAAACATGGACTGAGACAGGATCAGTTCTAGATTGGAAGCAAGTGAGTCACCCATAATTCTGTTGCCAAAGAGCCACACTTCATAAGTTGAAGCTTCTTGCAGAAAACCCGACATATTTCCATTGTTAAAACTAAAACTAAACTAAACTCACTGCCTTCGAGTCAGATCCGACTCACAGCGACCCCTCCTTGGGTTTCCCAGACTATCTCTACAAGTAGATTGCCTAGTCTTCCTTCTGAGGAGTGGCTGGTGGGTTTGAACTGCCAGCCTTCTGGTTTCCATTGTTAGAGCAGCAAGTACTGAGAATGAGGGCAAAAGACCAGCCATACTACAGTGTTGCTGATGTGCCTCATTCTTTAATTATTTCAGAAAGTGCTCTTACTTGGATAAAAACGAAATGTACAACTATTGAAAAGTGTTGATTTATAGGACATACCTTTGAACATGAAGGAGTAAAACTGATGAGTTATGTATACAGCATTTGTAATATAAATAGAGAATATGTATTTAAACCAAATGTAATAATGTAGAATGAAGGTAGTGTGTGTATATCAAACCTGTTAAGAGTTAAAGTAACAAAAGGATACCGTTTTGCATAAAACAAAAGATAAGGATAAATACAGAGATACTAAAGAATCAAGCAGCAACTGCATGTATATCAAAAACTTAAAATATGTCATTTTAATTGTTCTGTTTGAGAAATCATTGCTAACTCCAAAGTCATTTACAGAATCTGTATACTTGTAATCCACTGGAGTTGCTGGTATAAAAGTAGCCTTGTTATTTTCTTTCCCTATTAATAACCACTTGATCTAGATCCATTTGCCTTAAAGAGTCCATTCTTTCCTGCCTGCAGTTACTCAAATGTCATTTTATTTCTCTAGGTCATCAGTTGGGTGGTGGTTTAAACCCACCAGCCACTCCTTGGAAGGAAGGTTGGGCAATCTACTTCCATAGTGATACTGCCTCAGAAACCCAAGGAGGGGTTGCTATGAGTCAGGTCTGGCTTGACGGCACATAACAACAACAACAGGTCATCAGTGCTGAGGGTTAGCATTTAATCCTTGAAATACCTACATACCTCCCCACATCCTCATGATATCAGTCCCATGTAGAACAAAAGCCATTTATTTTACTTTTGGGAGCTCTGGTGGCATAGCACCTAAGACATTTGACTGCTAACCAGAAGGTGGGCCGTTCAAACCTACCAGCCACTCCTCAGAAGGAGGGTTGGGCAATCTACTTCCATAGCAACACCACCTCGGAAACCCAAGGAGGGGTCACTGTGGGTTGGATCCGACTCGAGGGCAGTGAGTTTGGTTTTTGTTTGTATTTTGCTTTTGGTAATAAGATCTTACGTAGTCAGTTTTCTGTATAGCTGTCTACTGATGGGGATAGGGGATCTCAACAGGAAGAAAGAAATGTTAATTGCAAAATTGACAGGGAAAATACTAATCACATTTTACAGTGATATGAATGAAATGAGAATTTTTAAAAGAGAGTTTAACTTCACATAGTAAAAAATCAAGGAGTGATGATGGATTCATTGGCCAAACTTGCAAAATATGTTCTTGCTGAGAATTCACCGATGTTGATATAAATGTCTATGTGGATTTACAAAGAGCAGAGGTCCCCAGGTGACACTACACTCTGAACCTTGAGCCTCTCATACCCTGTGGAAAGGAGGGTCACGTTCCCTAGCCTGACCAGCCATGGGTGCTTCTGTTGCTCTGGAATGAGGAGATTTCCTCCTGTGTTCACCGTATCTTGCCATGAGGTTAAAACCTGTGGAGCTGCATGAAGAATGCAGATACCCTCCAAGTGGAGCAATGCCTTGAGCCTGGGAGGAAGCCCCGCCCAGGCAAAGTGTTGAAGCCAAGAACCTGTCACTCTCTGCTTACTAACAGTCTGTTCCCCCACACCCCTGCATTTTCTTCCATTTCAGGTCCCTGGTGTGGCTCAGGAAGAACTGCTCCAGTCTAGGCAGCTGGGGACCTAGGGCAGCCGTCTTACACATCTGTAAACCACAAGCAGAGATTTCAGCTGCTGACTGGCTGTGTAGACCAAACGTTAGCCGCCTCCAGACTGCCTGGAGGCCTTGCTTCCACTCCCATCCCTCTTGCCTTTCCTGGCTTTTTGGGCTCAGAGAGAACATTCACTTACACTTCCAGAGGCTAGAGCCAAGAAATGGTGAGTACCATAGAGAACTGAGTAATTCCTACCATAAAAGGAAGACGCTAACTATGATTTGGTGGGGGACCAGCTGTGTGCTCCCAGCTCTGTGTTTCTTCTATGATGTGACAAGTGGCAGAGGGGATTAAAGCCTAAGAAATGCCAGTTACAGGGCCCTTCCTCTACACACATAAGTGGTTTGAAAGCCTTGAATGCCTGGGTCACCTTCTTTATAGGATTTCCAAGTTGGCACCATGGGGCATTCCCATCCCCACCCTGGTCCTCAGTGCTCTGTGTTGAATGACAGAATCTCTTGACCAGAGGCTAGAAGTGGAACAGCTCTGGCTGAGGAGGCTGAGCCCCAGCCCTCCAGAGCCGTCCTTGTCCCAACATCGCAAACAGTGTTCTTGGCTTCCCCCCGACACTGCAGCCTTTTCTGTGCAGTTCTAAGATTACAGCTCCACCTCTTACATGGTGTGATGGGGTAAAGAAGGGAAGAGAGACTTCCCAAGAGAACTCTGACTTTTTATGGAGTCCTGCATGAGGCTTGGCACTCTCATGACCTCATCACAGGAATGAGGCAGGAGAGGGAGCTGGATCATGTGTCATGTCTCCAGAACCATCATCCCCCCTCCACCCTGTGGGTATAGATTTTAGTTGAGGCTTTCAGGTGTGTGAGAAGCACGCTAACCAGTCCAGGTCCCTGCCTTCCCAGCCACTCTCTGCTGGTATTAAACTCCTAAATTATTTTGTTGCTTCCCACAGTCTTGGATTAGAACCTAGGAGTGATGGGGTATGTGTGTGTGTGTGTGGTTTTTTTGTTTTCTTGTGGCTAACGCAGCTCAGAATAAGAAATGGTTATATTTAAGTTCTCAGGGTCACAGTTTCCACTAGAAACAAATTTCACAATCAGATTGTTATGTTTCTACTGAGAATTTTCCCATTTAATAGCTATAAAACTTCTCAAACAAAGGAATGCCTATTTATTAACATAAAAGTCAACTCTGAGGCTTACTTAAATCTTAAAAAT
The DNA here is from genome assembly GCF_000298275.1 of Orycteropus afer afer. NCBI lineage: Eukaryota > Metazoa > Chordata > Mammalia > Tubulidentata > Orycteropodidae > Orycteropus > Orycteropus afer. The sequence continues at coordinate 241,521 of NW_006921989.1, forward strand.
GATCTTTAAAACTGCTATTACATTTACCCTGTCATGCCAGAAGCCCTGCTGTTTTAAATTTTCCAGCTGTTTTAGAAACATTCTGACTGAGATAAAAATGCAAGTCCAGACTTTTATCTCTGGTCACTGTGTCCTAAAAGAGATCTCAGACTCACATTTTTATTCTTTGCACAAATATATTCAACCATTTTAGGACCTAGATGAATAAATCTTAAATAGTTTTATATATTTGAATGGAAGCACATTATATATCACATTTGATTTATATCATGTTTAAAACTAAAATTTATTTCATGCAAATTATTGTACTTTTCCAATAGATAATTCCTTCAAAGTTTGAATCTCATTATGAACTTAAAAAGGATGCTTTTTGAAGACGTGTTCCTATTCTTGGCTCCTGTACTGTTTTCCTGCTGCTACCCTTAGATAACCAGCTTTATTGTGATTTCTGTCTGTAAATGCAAACAAATAAAATTAGAAATTTTTATTTATCCTACTTTGTTACACATACAGTAGCTTAGAATTTATATTTGCTTTTTATAGGTGAGAAATTATCCTAGAGATCTGTTCATAACAATACAGGAATGAACACAGGAATTAATCACTTAATGTCCATTTGGACAACATCCAACCACATATATGTCTGTGATCACATAGGGTTTTGTGTGTGGGTTTTTGTGGTTTTTCATTTAAATGAAAGCAACTCTCCTTTTATTATTTTCCCCTAATGGCTTAAAAAACCCCAAACCCAGAATCTTGCAGTACTGGACCTCGGGTGGGATACAGGCAGGTGAGGCAAAGGACATGGTTCTAGGCTATGGCTGTAGGGATTTGGGCAGGGGAGTATAGGACCCAGCCTGCTCCTGCTGCTCAGGTGGGCAGAACAGTCAGTGGGGCTGGACACACTTTGCTCCCTCCTCACTTGCTCCCTCTTTCCCCACTCCCACCCTCTCAGCCGCTACTGTTGGGGGCACCGGTCTTTCCGGCCTCTACTAGCAGCAGCAGCAGCAAAGACAACAGGAAGTGGGCTCCCATAAAGTTTTAATGTAGTTTTCACACAATGTCCAAACCACATATCATCCTATTTCACAGAACATATCATGGATGTTATATGATACATACATAAACATTTATATAGACAGCTTAAATGTGAAGTTTCATAAAACTCTATCATACTGCATGTGATAGATCTTAGTTTTTCATGTTTTTTGTTTGTTTGTTTGTTTTGGTGGTGGTGGTTGTGGTGTTTTTAAACCTCACTACCCTGAATGAACACTTGGATAATTTCCAACATTTTGTTTGCACAAAGCTTGCTATATTTTATAAATGTCAGTTTGTAAGATTTGGACATAAGAAGTTTAGGAATAAAAGCCCTTGTAACCTAAGACAAGTTAAACCAAATGAGGGTGTTCTCAGATTACTTAAAATTAATACGTGAAAATCATATTTTCCCCCCAAGTTTTAAATAGTGTTTTAAGCTTTCTATTGTTAAATATGTTAGAAACAAAGAACACATGAAACTTTTTATGTAACATTTTCATAGCACTAATGTAAATGCCTGATTGTAAAAAAATGTGGAACATTCTTAGAGCCTTCCTGTGTGTCCTGCCATGATCTCCTTAGCCTGGTTGTTGTTGTTGTTGTTGTTATGTGCCATCGAGTCGGACCTGACTCATAGCGACCCCTCCTTGGGTTGCCAAGACAGTATCACTATGGAAGTAGATTGCCCATCTTCTGAGGAGTGGCTAGTGGGTTTGAAACACCCGCCTTCTGGTTAGCAGTCAAGTGCCTTAGGCACTATGCTACCAGAGCTCCCCCTTAGCCTGGAGGTAACTACTATTTATATATTAGATATTTCTTATTTATTATCATTACTGCTATTCTTCTAGCTTTACCACTTGAGTCTTAGTACGTAAACTATAAATTTTTTAGTTTTGTATGAATGCAGTTACTATGTATGTGTTCTTTAGTGAATTGTTTTCCACAAGATGTTTTTGAGTTCAATATAGTTGATGTCTGCATCTCTAGTGTACCCTGTTCCTATGCATGTATATGTTCCACTTTATGAATTGCCTACTATTTACCTATCCATTTGATAGCTGAGGGGACTTAGGTTGTTTCAATTTAGGTTTCACTCTAATGAATAGTTCTGCTCAGTTGATCCTCCTTCCATATTCTAAGTGTACAATAACTCTCCAGTGAAGGGAGAGGGTTGAGTTGCAAATGATGGGCAAATTTAAATTTGCTAGGAAATTACAATACTGTTCACCAGGTTTCCCTTCCACAAAGTAAGTATATGTATTTCATTTGTTACGTTTGCTTGGCCACCAAAAGGATTCTCAAATTTATTAATTTTCAGTTTGGACTGTGTATGAAATGTTATCTTTAAGTTTATTCTGCAGTTACCTTGCACTCCTCCAGTGGACGAGGCTGTGCATATTTTCCAACTGTTAATTCATCTTTCTGTGACTTTTTAGGACTTCTTCATAGAGTTTGGAAATAGTTTTGTTTATGTTTACTGCAAATTTTTCTCCCTTGTATGTAGTGTATATGCTCACTTTTTGCTTCCTCTGATAAACAGTCCTAAATTTTAATATAATTAGCTTTGCCAGTCTTTTCTCTAATGTCTTCTTTATTTCCTTCCTTTACTTATGTCATAAAGTTATTTGCTTATAACTTCTGAAATTTCATAAATTTACATGTTGTCATTTAAAGCTAATCTACTTGGAATTTATTTTTGCACATGGAGTACTAGGAATACGTTCATTGTTCTAATAAGAAAATTAGTTGATTCTACCCCAGATATGAAACTATCTGTAGTTTCTGGCAGTTCACTGAAATGTTCTTCTTTTGTGATGAGTCAGTTTTCCATATAACTTGGTGGGGCTGTTCCAGGGCTATTTATTATTTTCTGTGGGTCTGTTTGTGTATACCTATACTGATCGTCCACTGCTTGTCCATCAGTTTGTCATACTGTGGTGGCTTCTGTGTTGTTGTGGTGCTAGAAGTTATGCCACTGGTATTTCAAATACCGGCAGGGTCACCCATGGTGGACAGGTTTCAATGCAGCTTCCAAAAGGACCTGGTGATCCAGTTCTGAGAAAACTGGCCAGTGAAAACTTATGGATAGCAGGGAACATTGTCTGGTACAGTGCCAGAAGATGAGCCTTTCAGGTTGGAAGTATCTCAGAATATGATTGGGGAAGATTGTCCCCTCAAAGTAGAGTTGACCTAAAGGATGTAAATGGAATAAAGCTCTCAGGGTCTTCATTTGTTGGTGTGGCACAATTCAAAATGCAAACAAATAGATGCAAACATCCATTAATAATCAGAATGTGGAATGTACAAAGTATGGATCAAGGAAAATTGAAAGTTGTCCACAATGAAATGGAATGCTTAAAGATCAATATCCTAGGCATTAGTGAGCTCAGATGGACTGGTATTGGCCATTTTGAATCAGACAATTATATAGTCTACTATGCCAGGTGATAAATTGAAGAGGAATGGGTGGGGTCACATTCATCATCAAAAATAAAAATTTCAGGATATATCCTGAAATACAATGCTATCAATAATAGCATAATATCCATACACCTAAGAAGACTAGTTAATATAACTATTATTCAAATTAATGTACCATCCTCTAAAGTCAAAGATGAAGAAATTGAAATTTTTACCAACTTGTGCAATCTGGAATTGATCAAATATGCAATCAGAATACATTGATAAATACTGGTGATTAGAATGCGAAAGTTGGAAACAAGAAGGATCAGTAGTTGGGAAAGGCGGCCTTGGTGAAAGAAACAATACGGGAGATGACATGATAGTATATTGCAAGACCGACAATGTATTCACTGGAAATATCTTTTTTTAACAATATAAACTGTGGACCTCACCAGATAGAATACACAAGAATCAAATCGACCATGTCTGTGGAAAGAGATGATAGAGAAGCTCAGTATCGTCAGTCAGTACAAGGTCAGGAGCCATCTGCAGGACAGATCAACAGTTACCCATATGGAAGTTTAAACTGAAGCTGAATAATATTAAAACAAGTCCATGGTGCCAAAGTATGGCCTTGAGTATATCTCACCTGAATTTGGAGACTACCTCAAGAGTAGATTTGATGCATTGAACACTAATAACAGAAGCCTAAACAAGTTGTGGAATGACATCAGGGAACTCATACATGAAGAAAGCAAAAGGTTATTAAAAAGAAAGAAATGGCCGAAAGTCAGAAGACTTTGAAACTTTCTCTTGAGCATAGAGTTGCTAAAGCAAAGGAAGAAATGATGAAGTAAAAACAGCTGAAGAGGAGGTTTCAAAGGGCTGCTGAAGAACACAAAGTATTATATTGAAATGTGCAAAGACCTGGAGTTAGAAAACCAAAAGGAAAGAACATGATTGTCATTTCTCAAGCTGAAAGAACTGAAAAAAAAAAGTCATACTTCGAGTTGAAATATTAAAGGATTCCATGGGCAAAGACATTAAATGATGCAGGAAACATCAAAAGAACATAGAAGGTGCTCTGTAAACCTTCACCCAAATCACAATTAAAAAAAAAAAAAAAAAAAACCAGAAGGAATACACAGACCAATTGTAACAAAAAGAGTTGCATGATGTTCAACTATTTCAGGAAGTGGCATATGATCAAGAGCCCAGTAGTCAACAAGGAAAAGTCCAAGCTGCACTGAAGGATTTGATGAAAAACAAGGCTCCAGGAATTGGCACAGTACCAATTGAGATGTCTTAACAAATAGATGCAACACTGGATGCACTCACTCATGTATGCCAAGAAACTTGGAAGACAGCTTCCTGGCCAACCAACTGGAAGAGATCCATATGTATGCCTATTCCAAAGAAAGGTGAGCCAGTGGGATGCAGAAGTTATTGAACATTATCATTAATATCACAAACAAGTAATTTTATCCTGAAAATATTTTTAAAATGGTTACACCAGCACATTGACAGGGAACTGCTGGAAGTTCAAGCTGGATTGCAAAGAAGATGTGGAAGAGAGATATTATTACTGATGTCAGATGGATGTTGGCTGAAAGCAGAGAGTACCAGGATGATGTTTCCATGTATTTTGTTGACTATGCAAAGGCATTAGACTGTGTGGATCATAACAAATAATGAATAACATTGCAAAGAATGAAAATTCCACAAGATTAATTGTACTCATGCAAAACTTGTGCATAGATCAAGAGGCAGTTGTTCGTACACAACAAAGAGATGGTACATGATTTAAAATCAGAAAAGATGTGCATCAGGGTTTTACTTTACCATACTTTTTCAGTCTGCATGCTGAGGAGGTAATCCGAGAAGCTGGACTAAAGTATAAAACAAATTGTTGAAGGAACAAATGTGTCTTGAAGTTCAGCCGAATTGCCCCTTAGAAGCAAGGCTGGTGAGACTTTGTCTCTTGCACTTTGGACATATTATCAGAAGGACTGGTCCCTGAAGAAGTACATACGCTTGGCAAAGAGGGTCAACAAAAAAAAAACGAAGACCCTTAACAAGATGAATTGACACAGTGGCTTGCAACAATGGAGTCAAACAGGAACGATTGTGAGGATAGTGCAACACTGGGCAGTGTTTTGCTCTGTGGTACATATCGTCACTGTGAGTCAGATCTGATTGGACTGCACCTAACAACAACATTCTATTGTAATCTACCATTTGTTATAGATGTACACACACACACGCACACACAATTCTACAGATTATTCCGTGGAGACTTGTCCAAACACGTATGCACATACACACAGCTCTTACAGGTATACACACACATTCACTATTCTGTGTGTGTGTGTGTGTGTGTGTTTGAACAAGTCTTTACACAGTATTCCTTAGAATATCTTGGCTATTTTTTTTACATTTGTGCTTCTACATAAATTTTAAAGTATTTTTGTCATTGTGGTTTTGACTTCTATTTTCTTAGTGAATAATGATTTTGAGCATCTTTTCATGTGCCTTTTGGCAGTTATATTTCTTGGGAAAATGTCTGTTTGAGTTATTTGCACAGTTTTTAAATGGGTTGTCCTATTGTGGTTGAGTTGTAGGAGTTGTTTATATGTTTTGACTATTGAACCCTCTTTACATCTATGATTTGTAAATATTTTCTCCCATTCTGGAGGTTGTGCTTTCACTACTTCATAACATTCTTTGATGCATAAGATTTTAAATTTTGATCAAGTGAACTTTATCCATTTTTTTATTTGGTTGCTTGTCCTTTTGCTGTTACAGCTAATAATCCACTGCCAAATTCAAAGTCAGGGAGATTGACCCAGATGCAAGTTTTATATTTACATTTAGATCCATTATATTTAGGTCATTGATCCATTTTGTGGTAATTTTTGTATATAGTAGATTCCCTGGGTGGTGCATACAGTTAAGCACTTGGCTACTTATCAGAAAGTTGCTGGTTCAAATTCACCCAGGATAGCCTCAGAAGAAAGGCCTGGTTATCTACTCAACAAAAGGCCACAGCCATTGAAAACCCTATGGAGGGCACTTGTACCCTGACACGTGTGAGGTTGCCATGAATCAGAATCAACTGCAACTGTTTATGTATTTATTTTCATATACAATGTGAGGTAGGGTCCAGCTTCAGTCTTTTGCATATGAAAATCCAGTTGTCCCAACACCTTTGTTGAAGAGACTATTCTTTCCCCCCGAACCACCTTGGTATTCATATTGAAAATCAGTTGAGCATAGATTGAGTTTGTTGACTGTCAGTTCTGTTCCATTTTGTATGTACATTCCTATACCAGTATAACATTTCTGATTAGTGTGATATTAATGTCAAAAAATGTACATTGTCCTTCTTGGTTCTTCTTTTTCAGAATTGTTTTGGTTATTTGAGCCCTTTGCAATTTCAGATGAAGTTGGGAATTGCCAATCCATTTCTGTTGAAAAGGCATGGGAATTTCTATGGGGATTATTTGAATTTATGTACCACTTTGAGTAATACTGATGTCTTAACAATATGAAGTTTTCTAGTCTGTGAGGATAGATTGTGAATTTGTTTAGGTCTTCATTAATTTTTTTTCAGCAGTGTTTTGTACTTTTTCACATACAAGTCTTTCACTTCCTTACTTAAATTTATTCCTAGGTATTTTATTCTTTTCGGTGTTACTGTAAATGGAATTGTTTTCTAAATTTTCTTTTCAGATTGTTCACTAATCATGTATAGAAGCAAAACTGATTTCTTTTTGTTTTGTTTTAATTGTACTAAATATAAATACATATGTAACAAAATATTTGCCATTTCTATAATCTCCGTATATACATTAAATATATACATGTTCAGTGACATTAATTATGTTCATAATGCTCAACCATCATCCTTAACCTTTCCCACATTTTCCCATCACCCTGAAGAGAAGCTCACTGTTAACTAAGCATTTTGTTTTCCTTTCCTTCTTCCTCCCACTCACTTAAAGTAACCAGTAATAAACTTTTATATCTATAGAGTTGCCTTTTCTAGATATACCGTACAAGTACAATCATACAATGTTTGTCCTTTTGTGACTGAGTTATTTCACTTATAATGTTTCCAAGGTTTATCCATGTTGTAGCATGTATTGGTATTTCATTTTCCTTTATAGCTTAGTAGTATTCCATTATACGTATGGACCATATATTTTTAATCCATTCATTTGTTGATGGACATTTAGACTGTTTCCACCTTTTGGCTCTTGTGGATAGAGCTGCAATGAATATTGGTGCTCAAGCATCTATTTGTTTCTGCTTTTAGTTCTGTTGGGCATATACCTAGCAGTAGAATCATTGGATCATATAATAGTTCTATGTTTAATTTTTTCAGGAACCACCACATTGCTTTCCACAGCAGCTGTACCATATTTCAATCACACCAGCAATGGGTGAAACTTAAAATTTCTCCACATCCTCGCCAACACCTGTACTTAATGTTTTTTTCATTCTGCCCACCTTGTTGTTGTTATTGTTAGGTGCTGTCAAATGGGTTCTGACTCACAATGACCAAACGTACAGCTGAAACACCACTCCATCCAGCCCCATTCTTAGAATCGTTGCCATGCTTGAGCCTATTGTCGCAGCCACTGTATCAGTTCATCTCATTGAGGGTCTTCCCCTTTTTTGCTGCCCCTCTACTTTACTGGGCTACGATGTAGTAAATTACATAGTGGGGCTTTTCTAGCCATAACTCTTTGTAAACTCTGTGGTGGAATTTGCCATGAGCAACTGAGTAGCTCCTGATTACTAAAGTTATCCACCTGGGCTATTTCTGTTGCACCAGCACAAAGCAATCTTCTGGGAAGTTAACTCTCTCTTAGGTGTATAGAATCCTGATGTTGGTTAGTGGTCACTCTGCCAGGCTCAAAAGGAGCCCTTCTAGAGGCAGAGGAAGTCTCTCTGCTGGCTAAGAAAGACATGCTGCTGAGAGAGAAACACCAAGAGACACGCACTTCTGAGAGAGAGACTGTTGGCTGAGAGACGGTGGGCCGAGAGAGACTGAGCGTTGTACCTGAACTTGAATTGTAGCCTGGTGCTTCCCTAATAAATCCCACAATCTGTAAGTGCTGTGTGGCCACTGCAGCAATTATCGAACCCAGCAAAGAGATGGTGCGTGCTATGGGAGGAATGGTTGTGAGGGTTGATGAAAGGGCTGGAGGGAGGCAGCATGTCTGGCCTCACAGGAATAGGCCTTGGGCTGGGCTATTGGTGGTGATTCTGTCTTCCTCTTGTGGGGTTAGAGGAGGTCAGAAGATGCAGCCTCATTGCCCCATTGGCACAGGCATAATATCCTTCTCCAGGGATTGGTCCCTTCTGTCAACATGACCCAGTTTGAGAGATAAAATCTGGAGATTCTCACTTCTAAGGAACATTTGAGTGTATTTCCTCTAAGACAAGATTTGTTCATTCTGATAGTCCATGGTACATTGAATATTCTTAGCCAGCACTACAATTAAAATATGCCAGCTCTTCTTTGATCTTCCTTATGCATTGTCCAGTTCTTACATGTATATGGGGGTAGTGAAAATATTATGGCTTACGTACTATACAAAACATTGTTCCACCTCCTACTTTGGCGAGTGGTGACTGGGATCTTAAAAGCTAGCAAGCTGCCATCTAGACGCAAGGATGGGTCTCTCCTCATCCAGAGCAAAGAAGAATGAAGAAAACCAAAATTCATGGAAACAATTAGTCCTAGTGACTGGTACACCATCCGATCTGCAGCCTATACAACTGTGAGACCAGAAGAACTAGATGATGCCCAGCTACCACTGTCATCCACTTGGAAGGGATGTAGAAGATCCTGCATAGAGAGGGAGAACAATGTAGAACAAAACTCAAAATCATTTGGAGAAAAAAAAAAAAGGTGGGGACCAGGTTTGCTGGTCCAAAGAGCCTGGTGGAACCACTGAGACTATACCCCGAGCTGCCCTTCAGGTCTGGAATTGAACCCACACCTGTGGTTTCCAGCCAAACAAAATACAGGTATATGAGTTGAACATTTGCCTCAAGCAGATACATTCCTTGGAGAGAACAATCATGGGAGAAAGAAGTGCTGCTTATGCACAGGGGGACAGCTCAGGGGGCAGGAGTGTATGGAGGGATGGACACAGGGAAGAGGTAACTATGGGGAGGAAGTAGGAGGGGAGCTGTTGCATTGTAGTAAACTGGTCAATGTCATGAGACAAAGTATATGTAAACTGCTGTATGGAAAGTGAATTTGCTCTGTAAATCTTCACCCAAATCACAATAAAAAAAAGGGGTGGGGGAAGAAAATATTATGGCTTGAGTCAGGCACTCCTTAGTCATCAAAGTGACATCTTAGTTCTTTAACACTTTAAAGAGGTCTTTTGCAGTAGGTTTGCCTGGTGCAATACATCATTGGCTTTCTTGACTGCAGTTTCCATGGGCATTCATTGTGGATCCAAGTAAAATGAAATATTTGACAACTTAAGTCTTTTCTCTGTTTATCATGGTATTGATTATTGGTTGAGTTGTGAGAATTTTTGTTTTCTTTCTGTTGAGGTTGTAGTCTTTGATTTTCATTAGTAGGTGCTTCCAAGTCCTCACTCTCAGCGAGCAAGATTGTATCATCTGTGTTTTGTAGGTTGTTATTAAGTCTTCCTACAGCCCTCATGCCACATTCTTCTTCATTTAGTCCAGTTTTTCGGATTATTTGCTAATAATTGAGTAAGTATGGTGAAAGGCTACAACCCTGACACATAACTTTCCTGATTTTAAGTCATGCAGTATCTCCTGTTCTGTTTGAACAACAGCTTCCTGGTCTGTGTACGGGTTCCTCATGAGTACAATTAAATGTTCTAGAATTCCCATTCTTCACACTGTTACCCAAAATTTGTTATAATCCACATACTGGGTGTTTTCAGTTAAAGCTGAATGCCTTTGCATAGTCCGTAAAACAGATAAATATCTTTCTGGTATGCTTTGCTTTCAGCCGAGATCTGTCTAACATGAACAGTGATATCCCTCATTCCACATCCTCTTCTCAAACCAGCTTGAATTTCTGGCAATTCCCTGTCAATATACTGCTGTAGCCATTTTTTAATTATCTTCAACAAAATTTTACTTGTGTATGATATTGATAGGTGCTCTGATAGCGTAGTGCCTAAAGCATTTGACTGCTAACCAGAAGGCTTGTGGTTCAAACCCACCAGCCACTCCTTGGAAGGAAGATTGGGCATACTTGCATAAAGATACTGCCTTGGAAACCCAAGGAGGGGTCGCTATGAGTCAAATTGACTTGACAGCAGTGAGTTTGGTTTGGTTTGGTTTTCAACTTATTGACTACATCTGTGGAAAGATGATGGAAAAGCTCAGTATCATCAGTTAGAATATAGCCAGGGGCCAACTATGGAACAGACCATCAATTATTCATATACAAGTTTGAGTTAAAGCGGAAGAATAGTCATCTTAGTGGATGTGAAGTGATACATCATTGTGATTTTGATTTGTGTTGTACAAATTAGTAATGATGTTGAACATCTTTGCATGTACTTGGCTGTTTGAATTTTTACTTTGGTGATATGTCTTTCAAGCCCTTTGCCCATTTTTTGATTGGGTTGCTTGTCTCTTTGTAGGTGTTTTTTTTAAATGTTCTGGATATTAAACCTTTATCTAATATATGACTTCCAAACTTTTTTTTTTCAAATTTGTTTGTGTGTTTACTTGTTATAGTAGTTTGATGAACAAACACAATTGATTTTTATGTGTTAATACTGTATTGTGCAACTTTGCTAAAATCTTTTATTAGGCCTAGTAGCTTTCTTGTTTATTTTTTGAGACTTTGTATCTATATGATCATGTCATCTGCAAATATAGGATTTTCTTTTAATGCATTTTATTGAAATATAATTTGTGTATAGTGAAATACACAGAACTAAGGTGACATGGGTTAATGCTGTTTTTGTGTGTGTGTGTGTGTGTGTGTGTTTGAGGTGTTTCCTTCCATTCCCTCCCACCCCTGGCAACCAACAAAGAAAGTTTACTTCCATATGTAAACCTTTCCTTGACTTTTTTGCAAATATAGTTTTGCATCCTTTCAGATTTGAATGTCATTTCTTTTTCATGCCTATTTCTCTGGTTGCAGCATCCAGTACAGTGTTGAATAGCAGTTGTGGAAACAAGTATCTTTGTCTTGCTCTTCATCTCAGGGGAAAGCATTCATTCTTTCACCATTGAGTGTAAGGTTAACAGTGGGTGTTTTCATGAATGCCTATTGTCATGCTAACGAGTTTCCCTTTGATTCCTAGTATGTTGTGTTTTTATCCTCAAAAACTATTAGATTTTGTGAAATATTTTTTCTTCATTAGTTGAGATATCATATGTGTGGTTTGTTTTTGTTCTTTGCATTATTGATGGGGTGGTAGAGTACACTAATTTTTCATGTTTAAGCATCCTTACATTCTAGGATAAACCTGACTTGCCATTTTGTTTCCTGGTATTTTGGTGAGAATTTTTGCACCCATATTTATGGGGTACATTGGTCTGTCATTTTCTTTTCTGGTCACGTAAGTACCTGCCTTTTGTATCAGAGTAATGTTCAACTCATAGAAAGAGTTGAAAACTGTTCCCTCGCCTTCTATTTTTGGAAGCGTTTGAGAAGGGTTGCTGTGAATTCTTTGAATGTTTGGGTAGAATTCAGCAGTGAAGCCGTTAGGCTCTGGTGGTTTCATTTTTGGGATATTGCTGATTATTGATCCAGTTTCTTTACTTGTTATGATAAAATTTTCTGAAGTTTTGACAAAGTTGGTTCTGCAATATTTGTTTCATTTGTGTTTTGTTGGGTGGAGGGAATGTTTCCTGGGGGTTAATGTGTGTATACAGCTAGATATGTCACCTTCTTGCTGATTTGTACCCCTTTTCTTTCCACCCTTTTATATTTTAATATTTTTATGCCTGTATATAAAGTATTGTTCGTCTAGACCAAATCCTTCTTGTGCTTTGTTTTATTTAAGTAGTGATTGATAGAGTTCTACTTTCTATTGCACTTTGTTTCTTTTTTCCCTGCTACTGTTTTCTACCTTCTCTTGTCTTAAAGAACATTTTATATGATTCCATTTTCTCTCTCCACACTTACAATATCAATTATATATTTTTTAAAGTATTTTCATTGTTATTCTATAGTTTGCATTATACATTTATAACTAATCCAAGTTCACCTTGAAATTACACTGTAAACCTTCAAAGACAGTGAAAGTACTTAAGATCAGTATTCCCAGTTCCCTTTTCTTGTCCCTTGTAACACTGTTGTCCTTCATTTCACTTATCCATAAATTATAATCACCATATCCATAGTGACTGTTACTATTTTTAATAAGCTGTTCCCTGTTATATGAAATAAGAATAAGATTTTATTTTACCTTCATTTCTTCCTTCTCTAATTCTCTTCCTTTGTTTTCATACATCCAAGCTTCCGATTGATATCATTTGCTTTTTCTGTGAAGAACTTCCTTTAACATTTCTTTCAAGACAGGTATACTGGCAACAAATACCTTCCTTCCAATTTGGTTGTCTTAAAATAGCTATATTTTTCTTTCACTTTCAGAGGATAATTTTGCTGGCTGGACACAGAATTCTAATTTGGTGTTTTTTTTCCTTTCAGTACTTGTCAATATTTCATTCCATTGTCCTCATGCTGGCATGGCTTCTGAAAATTAGTCCACTGTACTACTTAATACTAGTCTTCTATAGGTAACATGTTACTTTCTCCTCTGGCTTTCATGATTTTCTCTGTTTTTGCTTGATTGTAATTTAAATATTTCCTCATTGGCTAAAAACAAAAATATTACACTTAGACATACTGGTATTATTTGAATTTATGCATCTGTGGCTGACATTATTTTTGTAAAATTCTCAGCCATTATTACTTCAGATATTTTCATTTTCTCTGTCTTCTCCTGGTATTCCCATCACTCATATGTTACACCTTGTGTTTCAGTGTTCTTGAATATTCTGTTCCTTTTTTTTTCCCCCTGTACTCTTTGAATTTCATTTTCTCTTGATCTATCTTGAGCTCAATGACTCTTTCCTTGGCCTTGTCCAATTTATTGCTGTTTCCATTAAGTGCATTCTTCATTTCTGTGACATTGATATTGAACGAGGGGTACAGTCTGATGCAAGAATGAGCCAGTCTACTTGGCACCAGAGTATGGGGAAAAGAAAGGCAATTTATTGAAGTACACCACATCAAGGAGCCAGGGGAACTCACCCAAATCTGACTTCCAGAGCCAAATTTGAATAACAGTTTATAACGCACCTTAGTCCTCAAGGAGACATCCTTGCTCCTCAGCACTTGAAACAGTTCCTTCGTGGTTGACCTTCCCAGTGCTACATGTCATCTAATGTCCTGACTGCT
>NW_006921989.1:256629-257169 GCF_000298275.1 Orycteropus afer afer
CCAGGTAGCTGTCTTCCAAATCTCTTGGCATAACTAACTGAGTGCCTTCAACGGGGCATCCGTTTGTTGAAATATCTCAATGGGTAGTCCGTCAATTCCCGGAGCCTTGTTCTTCACCATTTCTTTCATTGAAGCATTGACTTCCTCCTTCAGTACCACTGGTTCTAGATCATATGCTACTTCTTGAAATGGATTAAGATCAACCAGATCCTTTTGGTACAGTGATTCTGTGTATTCCTGCCATCTTCTCTTGATGTTTCCTACATCCTTCTATATTTTGCCCATAGAATCTCTCAATATTGTAACTCGAGGCTTAAATTTTTTTATTCAGTTCTTTCAGTTTGAGAAGTGCTGAGCGTGTTCTTCCCTTTTGGTTTTCAAACTCCAGGTCTTTGCACATTTCATTATAGTAATTGTTTTTGTCTGCTCGAGCTGCTTTTTGAAATCTTGTGTTCAGCTCCTTTCTCTTGTCATTTCTTCCATTGGTTTTGGCTTCTCTCCACTCAAGGGTAAGTTTCAGAGTCTCTTCTGTCATCCATT
>NW_006921989.1:257924-263651 GCF_000298275.1 Orycteropus afer afer
TCCTAGATTCATACTTCGTACATTCCATGTTCCGATGATTAATGGATGTCTGCAGCTGTTTCTCTTCAATTTGAGTGGTGCCACATCAGCAAATGGAGGGCTCGAAAGCTTTACCTTATCAATAGGAGTAAGGCTGGGTTTACTCAGATGATGCAGCTCTTTCCCAGTCCTATTTTGAGAGCCTTCTGACCTAACTGGACTATTCATAAAGTTGTGCAGTAATGTATCAAACAGTGTTTCTTTGCTATTCATAAGGTTTTCCCTGGCCAATTCTTTGAGAAGTGGACAGTCTCCTCCTTCTTCCTAGTCTGTCTCAGTTTGTAAGCTAGGCTGATACCTGTGCACCATGTGCATCCCGCTGGGTTTGAAACACCAGTGGCTGAGTTTCAAAACTCACATCAACACATCACCACGGTAGGACAAACCGACAGACAAGTTTGTCTCCCTGTTGGAAACCTCTCTTACCACCCTTACCTGGGTCTCTAAGGCTGACTCCTCCTCTGCCAGATTCCTAGGCTTTTTAATCCCCTTTCTCGCACTCTCCCGCCCTGCTGCTTTGGGCGTGCCTGAGTTCCTTTCCTCACCTGGATCCCTTCCGCTGACTACTCCTGTCTTGGTTCCTGGCTTTGAATCCTCTTTCTCCCACTCTCCCACCCTACTGCTTTGGGCGTGCCTGGTTTCCCTCTCTTCACCTGGATCCCTGCGGCTGACTGCTCTGAGGTGGTATCACTACGGAAGTTGATTGCCCAGCCTTCCTTCTGAGGAGGGTTTGGTGCATTTGAACTGCAAGCCTTCTGGTTAGCAGTCAAATGTCTTAGGCACTACACCACCAGAGCTCCCAACAATTTATAGCATTCATAAATAATGAAATTATATGTATTTAGTAATATTCTGAGAAATCTAATGCATATTGAAAGCAAGGTGGGAACTTCTTTTAGATAGGAACTGGCCTTAGTACCTTTCTCTTCTGATTATCTCCCCTGAACTTTAGGTTGCTGCAGTTTGTTTCTTCCAGTATTCTGTCAGCATCTATGTTCCAGGTGGGTCATTCAAGGGACACAGCTCCTCTTTACTGCACATGGTAGGGGGCCAGAACTGGCTAAAACTAGTTCTTGCCTTTTCCTTAGCCTTAAATCTTCCTGGTTCCTGCAACACGCAGTGATTAAGTACAAGCTAACACAGTGCATTTGACTGCGAACAAGAAGGTTGGTAGTTCAAACCCACCAGCCACTCCTCAGAAGGAAGACTGAGCCAGCTACTTCCATAGAGATACCGCCTTGGAAACCCAAGGAGGGGATGCTGATAATTCCAAATTTTCTGTCATATCTGAGTCTGTTCTGATGTTTGCTTTGTGTGTGAAAGCTGTGCTTTTTATCTTTTAGTTTGCTGTTTAACTTTTTGTTGAAAGATGGACAGAAAGATGGGTATGATGTACTGGATAAAAGAGACTAGTAAATTGACCTTTAGTATGATGTTTTATGTTTATGTGGCTAAAGGTAAGCTGTTGTAGCTAGGTGTGAGGGGAAAATTTTCCTGTTTTCTTTTTCCCCCTACCCTCTTATCTTTGGGCTTTACGTAAATCAGTTTTATTAAATGAAGGAGCCAGAGGTAAGGACCTTAAGGCAAGCATGACTTTACTGGGAGACACAGACTTTACTGAGAGGAAGATCTCAATGTTGTTTGAGCTGAGTGGGGTGTTTCCTTTGTCTCCTTGCCATCGTGCCCACGCGGGCTCTGGGTCATTTATGTTGTTATTGGAGAATAACAACCAGAATGACAATAGACAATAGAAGTGTGTGTGTATGAACACAAATGGAGTTGTGAGGAATTTAGGCTTCAAATACAAATTGACCTGCATTCTGACCCTGCCTCATCCGCATTTGAATTGGGCAACATTGAGCATATGATTAATTCATTGTCACTTAAGTTTACTTGGCTATGGACCTATTTCAAAGGATGTGTGTTTAATAGAGTCATTGTAATTGATATGTAATTCTTTTTCCAAAACTTTTCTCATAATTAGTTGCTCAATAAATATTACATTTTATCATTAATGTATATTGTAGTACTAATGTATGTGAGGGCTTTTGATGACTTAGAAATATATAACATAATGTGGAAATAGGTCTTTCATTTGTAGCGGATTGCTCTCCCTTCTCCTGCAATGCAGGAGACTTCGGATTTTGCCTGAGGAAGGAAGCTTGTTTTGACACCATCGTATCAGGAATGATTAGACGTGACCTCATCACCCACTGCTCTGACAAATGAAGGCTTCCTATTTTTTAGCTGCTCTGCTGTTCAGTCCAATTTTACTATCAGAAGTTTGACATAGCAGTCTTGTTTCCTCACTGCATGTGAAGTCCAATCTGTTGAATCTTTTTCTTAGATTCTCATCCTTAGTGAGACCCCACTGCCTGGGCGGTTTCAGACATCATGGTTCAAATAATCATATTCTCATATGCCTTTTAGGGATTGTGGATGTGAGAAGATTTTGAGGTAGAACTTCCATAGGGTTGGTGTGTAAATTTTTTAAGATTCATGGACAAATTCTAGTGGGTCTTATAGAAGAATGTGAAATTGTTTTGTTTTGTTTTTTTCCCACAAAGAAATGATTGTCTAAACGTAGAAATGGGTCTTTCATTTGTAGTGGATCACACTTCTTTCTGCTTTGTGTTTTGGACTCTGAATACTGAGAGGAATGAGACAGAAATTGGTCAGTGTCAAATTGTGGAAAGAGTAAATTCTTGTGTTAGAAATATTACTAACTCTGTGAGATAGGACTCCAAGAGTCAGGATGTAAATGTAGACAACAAATGGAAGAGGCAGACAGCCAAATTTATAACACAGAAATTTGTGCAACTTTTCTATGAATTCTCTGTTCCCCTGCACTGACAGTCTCACCTGTCCTTTTACACACATTGAGGAAGATGGCACCTTACTGATCCAGAATGTGTGGGATGTTTTAGGACTCAGTGGTGTTTGAGGATGTGGCCGTGGTCTTCACCCAGGAAGAGTGGGCTTTGCTGGATCTTGCTCAGAGGAAACTCTACAGAGATGTGATGATGGAAATCTTCAGCAACTTGGCCTCAGTTGGTAAGGAGAACTTCATTTTTTTTTTTTTTTTTTTTCTGTTAATGAATGTATGTATTGTATTCCTGACCTTGCTTCAAGGATTGGGTTGAGCAATTGGAATACATTGGAACACATAACACACATTCCCTGCCCTCCTATAACTTAACCACTAGAGTCTTTCCTCTGAAAGCAAAACTCTACATATTAATTTTATATTTCTCTTCTGGTTAAAAGCCTTGAGGGTCTTTAAGTGTTTTAAATGAGTGCATTGGCTTCAGGGATCACTGCAAGGATTACAGAAAGATTTGTTGATTGGTACCTCATTACAGTTCTGTATTTATCACAAATATGATGTGATTGTTTTGCTGCAAATAAACTCATACCACTCCATCTATAGAGAACAAAGTACAGTGCAGTGTCAAGGAAATGTTGCTCTCTACTGTCTTCCTTCATGTTCTGCCTTTCCATGAACACCTTTTCAGCCACACTCATTTGTTCTCCTAGGAAGAGATCTAAGGAGAATGGAGTTAGGACTTACCCAGACCCATGGTGGCAGGACACACTCAAAAGGCAAGAATTCTTTGAAGGACAAGCTCTGCATGGGGGGAATTACATTTGAATAAATTAACTTGAAAATGTCTCTTTTGGTTTGAGGAGGCTAAACTTCCAGATACATATGACCTTTTTTTTCTTTTTTTTAAAGTTTCCATCAGTCCTCTCATGGCTTCTATCTTCATAGAACAGATCTTCTCCATTTCTTTTTTAACATTACCTATGTACACATGCATTGTTTGCAGTAGCTTTCCACTGTGCTTTCCTAGTAGTACCATAAGTATGAAACTCACTTTCAATCATCAAGGAATTATTTTGGTGAATTACTTAAACTTTTGACCATTGCCAAAGTCCTTGAACATTCAAATTCCTTAAAGTCTTTTCATGTTCACAAGTGCTTTGCTCTTCATAAAAGTTCCTTACCATTCTGTTTCATATTGTAAAAGAAGTCCACTTAAAACATTGGGTCAGTTTCTCTACAGGTTAATAATGGGAAAATGGTACCCAGTGAACGACTAATAATGGGATTCATGAAGAATGTCTCCGGGTACACCAAGATAGGAAAAATCTGTAAATTCCATGGCATTGAAGAGAAGCACAACAAGAGGCAGAATATGAAGTGAGTATCACCCACGTGAGTGTGGGCAGTACCGCAGGAGAGAATATTAAGTTACTACTACATTTAAGTGGGTGTGTGTGTATAAAAAACTAGCTCTAAATTTATATGTTTACATAATATTCACACTGTATTTTATAAATATTAATAAGCATATGAATATTAAACATACTTCACTTGCACACAATTTTCAGAGCCCTATTATTTAGAAACACGATAAGCAGTGGAATTGAGAGTTCTGGTAAGATGGCGGAATAGGCAGAAAGACTGCACAGACCCTCTTCAACAAAGAAAAGGTGAACTAATTAACATAGATACAGAAGGTAATCCTGGACCCCTGAGCCTTGAAAGGAAGGATATAAAAGTGAATTAACCCCAACTAGCAGAAAAATTTGCATGAAAATACCAAAAAAGGAGACATGGAGCTATGGTCTGGCAGCGATACTGATGACACAGACAGCTTGGATATTGCCGAGTGGTGGTAAGACCTAAAAATTAATCTAAAAATCAGCCATGTTAGCCAGTGACTGCACAGAGGACTGCTCTGGTGGCTGGGGAATAAAAGAGGAGGCAGCGAAGAGGACAGCGGTCTGAGCTGTGGACTTTTAGCTGTCTAGAGCGTGAAGCCATTTTGAATGTTTACAAGCTGCTTGACCATTTTGGATATTTAAAGTGACAGCATTCTCCCAGATTCCAGGGGCTTAAGAAAAGACTCTAACTGCCAGTAACCACAAGGACATTCCAGACCTGGACAACTGGAAAGGTGTGACATTCCTGTTATTACTCTTATACCCCACACCCTCTTGGTGAATGGAGATGCAGCAATCTCCCACTCCCACCCACCTTCTGGGCCCACAGGAACTCCATCCCAGTCTGTGTGCTCTGACCGAGCCTCGGTGTCCGGCCCTGCCCTCCCCCAATTTTTTTTCCTTTTTTTTCTCTTTCTTTTTTCTGTTTTTTAGTTTCCTTATTTTTGTCTGTTTTAAAACTACTACTATTATTATACCGGGAGCAAGGTAAGCATGGGCGGGCTTGTGCTTACTCACTGACCTGCACTGAACACTTTCCCTTGTTACCCTCCCGAGAGGGACTGGGTCTCCGGGAGCAAGGTAAGCACAGGCGGGCTTGTGCTTACTCACTGATCTGCACTGAACACTTTCCCTTGTTACCCTCCCGAGAGGGACTGGGTCTCTGGGAGCAAGGTAAGCACGGGCATAGCACAGAGTAGCAAGCCGGAAGAGCAGGAGAAAGGGGTAAAACCCAGGAAGCCACAGAGAAGAGCAATCAGCCAAAGGGATTAGGTGAGGAGGGGAAACTCAGGCCCGCCCAGAGTAGCAGGCCGGAAAAGCAGGAGAAAGGGGATAAAACCTAGGAAGCCAAAGAGAAGAGCAATCAGCCGAAGGGATTAGGTGAGGAGGGGAAACTCAGGGACGCCCAAAGAAGCAGGCCAGAAGAGCAGGAGAAAGGGGATTAAAAGACAGGAAGCC
>NW_006921989.1:278971-312953 GCF_000298275.1 Orycteropus afer afer
TAGAAAAACAATCAACGTCATCCACCACATAAATAAAACAAAGGAGAAGAACCACATGATCATATCAATTGATGCAGAAAAGGCATTTGATAAAATCCAAAACCCATTCCTGTTCAAAACTCTCAGTAAAATAGGAATAGAAGGGACATTCTTCAACATAATAAAAGGCATCTATGCAAAACCAACAGCCAACATTATTCTCAATGGAGAGAGACTGGAACCATTCCTCTTGTGAAGAGAAACCAGACAAGAATGCCCTCTGAAACCATAAGAGATCTACATAAATGGAAGAACATCCCATGCTCATGGATAATAGGATTAAAGATTGTGGAAATGTCAGTTCTGTCCAAAGCAATCTATACATTCAATGCAATCCCAATCCAGATCCCATCAACATTCTTCAGGGATATGGAAAAGCCAATTACTAACTATATGGAAAGGAAAGAGACCTTGGATAAGCAAAGCACTATTGAAGAAGAACAAAGTAGGAGGTCTCATACTACTGGATCTCAAAACCTGCTATACAGCCACAGTAGTCAAAGCTACCTGGTATTGGTTTAATGAGACACAGAGACCAATGGAATAGAATTGAGAACCCAGAAATAGATCCATTGGCCTATGGTCAGCTGATCTTTGACAAAGGGCCAAAATCTATTAAATGGGAAAGAGATTGTTTGTTTAATAAATGGTGCTGGCAAAACTGGAGATCCATTTGCAGAAAAATGAAACAAGGTCTATACCTCACACCATACACAAAAATGGACTCCAGATGGATCACAGACTTAAATGTGGAACCCAAAACTATAGAGTTCCTCAAGGAAAAACTAGGGGCAAATCTAGGGGCCCTAATATATGTCATAAATAGACTATCAAGCATAACTCAAAATGCACAAACAGCAGAAGAGAAACCAGATGATTGGGACCTTCTAAAAATCAAATTTTTATTTGCCTCCAAAGACTTCTCCAAAAGAGTCAAAAGAGAACCTACGTATTGGGAAAAAATATTTGACAATGACATATCTGCCAAGGGACTTATCACTAGAATTTATAGAAAACTCTAACACCTCAATAACAAAAAGGCAAACAATCCAATTAAAAAATGGCCATAAGACATGAATAGACACTTCATCAAGGAGGATATTCAAGCGGCCAACAAACATATGAAGAAATGCTAACGATCATTAGTCATTAGAGAGATGCAAATCAAAACAACAATGAGGTACCATCTTGCTCCAGCACTAGTAGCAGAGTTCAACAAGACAAAATAACAAATGCTGGCAAGGATGTGGAGAGATTGGGACTCTCATACACTGCTGGTGGGACTGTAAAATGGTACAGCCACAGTGGAAGCAGTATGGTGATTCCTTCAAAAGTTGGAATTAGAAATACCATTTGACCCAAACATTCGATTACTAGGTATATATCCTAAAGAAGTGAGAGCCATGACAAGAACAGATATATGCACACCCATGTTCATCACAGCACTATTTACAATACCCAAAAGATGGAAACTACCTAGGTGTCCATCATCTGAGGAATGGATAACCAAACTATGGTACATATACACAATGGAATACTATGCAACCCAAAAGAATAATGTAGAATCTGCAAAACACCACATAACATGGATGAACTTAGAGGACATTATGCTGAGTGAAATAAGTCAGTCACAGAAGGACAAATATTGTATTAGTCCATTATTGTAAAAGTCAAAGAAAGTTTTATCTATGGAAGGCAATTTTCTTTGTTGGTTACCAGGGGTGGGAGGAGAGGGTAGGGAACACTGTTAGATAGGCAGAGATAAGTATTTATTTGTGTGAAGAGAAGGGCAATGTACCAAATGTGAGTGATCAACATGGTGGCATTGAGGGAGAGAAAGACATAGAGAGGCACATGGGAGGTACAGACAACAAAGATGAACCCTTTTGCAGAAACAGTACTGCATTGTCAGTGAAGGCAAACATGGGTATACAGGTGGATAGATGGGTAGACAGGCTGAACTAGTAGGTATGTCTATGAAGCAGGGAGTATACCCAAGACCATGTATAGGCTTGGCAGACATTGGTCCTATAAATTTATTTATATGATCTGAATTCCCAGATGTATGATAAAGCTGACAAGGAGCAAGGTTGTAGTCACTTCTTGGTCTTCAGCAGATCCAGAGGGACCGAGTAGTTGAACCTGGGGCTCGGGACCATAGTCACGGGAAACATCAAGCTCAATTGGCATAACATACTACACAAAACATTGTTCCACCTCCTACTTTGGCGAGTAATGACTAGGATCTTAAAAGCTTGCAAGCATCCATCTAGATGCAACGAGGGGTCTCTCCTCATCCAGAGCAAGGAAGAATCAAGAAAACCAAAAATTCATGGAAACAATTAGTCCTGGTGACTGGTACACAATGTGATCTGCAGCCTGTATTACTATGAGACCAGAACTAGATGGTGCCCAGCTACCACTGTCAACCACTTGGAGGGGGATCTATGTAGGAGATCCTGGATAGAGAGGGAGAACAATGTGGAACAAAACTCAAAATCATTTGGAGAAAAAAAAGGGGGTGAGAGACCAGGTTTGCTGGTCTGATAGAGCCTGGTGGAACCACTGAGACTATGACCCCTAGCTGTCCTTCAGGTCTGGAATTGAACTCACTCCTGTGGCTTCCAACCAAACAAAAGACAACCATATGAGTTCAACATTTACCTGAGGTAGGTACACTCCTTGGAGAGAACAATCATGGGAGAGAGAAGGGCTGTTTATGCACAGGGAGACAGCTCAAGGGGCAGGAGTGCATGGAGGAATGGACACAGGGAAGAGGTAACTATGGGGAGAAAGTGGGAGGGGAGCACTGTGGTAAATTGTAGTCAATGTCATGAGACAAAATAATGGGAATTGTTGTATGGAATGTGAATTTGCTCTCTAAATTTTCACCCAAATCACAAAAAAATATGATGGAATTGACCTCCATGACATGATTCAACCTATTCAACATGGGGGTAACTCAGGGCAGAAAACATAAATACTTACTTTGTACTGTAATTATGAAATTACAACAAACTTAATACTAATAATATGATGCCTATTTTTTGACAGATGGCATATAGCTGTCAACCTCCGTGAAAGTAAAGGGAAATTCGAGGCAAGGAAAGAAGGTAATCAGTGTGGAAACCCTGTCTGCAAGATTGCATCTCATACCAGGCTCAGAAGAACTCTGGCTAGAGAAAATCTTTCCAAATGCCATGAGTGTGGGAAAGCTTTCACGAATCATTCTTCATTTAAACATCACATCAGATCTGACGCTGGATGCAGCTCCTTTCAGTGTATGGAACATGGAGTAGCCTGCAGTTGTCCCTCTTACCTAAGAACTCATGTAAAAACTATTACTGGAAAGAAAATTTATAAATGTAAGGAATGTGACATCACCTGTTGTTCCTCCTCCCTCATTATACATACAAGACCTCACAGTAGAGAGAGACCTTATGAATGTAACGTATTTGGGAAAGGCTTTGATCAGCTCTCAGTCCTCATTGAACATAAAAAAATTCAAAGTGAAAAGCAACCTTATGATCATAAGGAATATGGAAATACCTCATCCCTCCATAAACATAAAGGTATGTACAGTGGAGTGAGGCTTTATGAATGTAAGGAATGTGGGAAAGCCTTTAGTAAGTCCTCATCCCTCAGTAATCATAAAAGAACTCATACTGGAGAGAGATCTTATGAATGTAAGGAATGTGGGAAAGTCTTTAGTTGTCCCTCATCCCTCACTACACATACAAGAACTCATAGTGGAGAGCGGCCTTATGAATGTAAGGAATGTGGGAAAACCTTTAGTTGTGCCTCATCTCTCACCACACACTTAAGAACTCACAGTGGAGAGAGGCCTTATAAATGTAAGGAATGTGGAAACACTTTTCGTCTGTCCTCATCCCTCAGTAATCATAAAAGAACTCACACTGAAAAGCAGCTTTATCAATGTAAGGAATGTGGGAAAGCATTTAACAAATCTTCAAAGCTAGCTGTCCATAAAAGAACTCACAGTGGAGAGCGGCCTTACAAATGTAAGGAATGTGGGAAAGCCTTTAGTTTTGCCTCATCCCTGACTACACATATAAGAACTCACAGTGGAGAGAAGCCCTACAAATGTAAGGAATGTGGGAAAGCCTTTAGTCAGTCCTCATCCCTCAAACTTCATGAAAGAACTCACACGGGAGAGAGACCTTATGAATGTAAGGAATGTGGAAAAGCCTTTAGTTGTTCCTCGTCCCTCATTAAACATACAAGAACTCACAGTGCAGAAAGGCCTTACCAATGTAAGGAATGTGGAAAGACCTTTAACCGGTCCTCACACCTCACTAACCATATAAGAACTCACAGTGGAGAGAGGCCTTTTGAATGTAAGCAATGTGGAAGAGCCTTTAGCCAGTCCTCACACCTGATCAACCATATAAGGACTCACAGTGGAGAGAAGCCTTATGAATGTAAGGAATGTGGGAAAACATTTAGTAAGTTCTCATCTCTTGGTATACATAAAAGAACTCACAGTGGAGAGCAGCCTTATAAACTAAGGAATGTGGGAAATCTTTTCGTGATCTCGGGAATCTTACCACACATGCAAGAACCCACAGTGGAGAAAGACCTTATGAATGTAAAGAATGCGGGAAAGCCTTTAGTTGTGCCTCATCCCTCACTAAACATTTCAGAATTCACAGTGGAGAGCGGCCTTATGAATGCAAAGAATGTGGAAAAGCCTTTACTCAGTCCCCACACCTCATCAACCACATAAGGGCTCACAGTGGAGAATGGCCTTAAGACTGTCAAGAATGTGGGAAATACTTTGGTGATTTCTCAAGCCTCACTATACATACGAAAACCCATAGTGGAGAGATGCCTTATAAATGTAAGTAATCTGGGGAAGCCTTTAATTGTCATCACTCAGGAAGTATATAAGAACTTACAGTAGAGAGAGGCATTATGAATATAGGCAGTTAGAGAAAGTGTTACCCCAGCTTTCTGAAGAAGTTACACTCCAGAGAAACAACATGATGTTGGAGAGCTTTCCATCATCCTCATCTTTTCAAACATGAGGGAGAACACATGGGAGAGAAACTATGTAACTGTAAGGTATGCAATGTGAGAGAGTTTTTACTTCCCCTACTAGCCCCCCAGTACTTCCCAAGATGTGAAGATTCAATCCTGTTGGATGTGTGAGAAGACACACTGGAGGAAAATCATGCAAATGTAAGGAACATGGAAATACTCACAGGTCTTTTGGTATATTGTTAGGCAACCTATGACATGTTACACTGTGAAGAGATCTTACGAATGTAAAAGATAAGAAAAGCCTTCATTATCCATCTATCCTTAGGACATCTATGAAACCTCACACACTGGAGAGACTGCAGCTGTAAGCAAAGCATCCTTTCTCTTGTACCAAATGAATTTGGTTAAGTGTTAAAATGTGATTTTGATTCCATTATATAAAACTTATGTTACAAAATTTCATCAAACTTCAGTGTCTTAAACTTGTGTCTTTTAATCATCTATCCTTTTTTAAACGTTTTTTATCTTTTTCTACATTATAAAGCAGTATTTGCTCATTGTTGAAATACTTGATTTTAACAGAAAATTTTTGGAAAATAAACAACTCAGAACACCACCACTATCTCATTATTTTGGGACTTGCAGCCTTCTTTGTGTGCAAACCAATGTTTTCTACAAACATCTAGATTATACAGTGCATGTAGTATTTTAGAAAAAAAAAAAAGTATTGCTTATTTACCCTGAATAACGACTATGATCCCTGGTTTAATAATCAGGAAACTGCATAGAATACTTTCATTCAAATCCCACCATTTTGCAAAAATGTCCTTGTGAAATGGTGCTGTGGAAAGTACCATTGGGGATTCATTGAGATGGAGAGCCTGCACGGACCTATAACCTGACATAGATGTAATGAAGCTTCTGTCCATCACCGGCACAAAATCTATTATTTTGAAACAGTCCTGCTTTTGATAATTTTGTGGTTCCAGGAGAGTGCACTGAGGCAGAAGTTGAGGCTGCAGTTGCTGGACTGGACTGGACTGGTGGCTTCTCAACCAGTGTGTGCCTCCTACAGGGCCTGGGGATATATACAGAACTCCTTTGCCACATGTGAACTGGAACCATCTTCATGAATTCTCATATAAGGGGTTTGGGGAATGGTGGCTGTAGGTAACAGGTCTCAAATAAGGCCACCTATTATACAGTACTTCTATGGAAGTCCCTGGACAACATACTTTGTGTACTTTGATAATAGTTGCTAGACTGTGGAAAGAGGGAAAATAGTTTCAGTGTGCAACAGGAAGGGGTTTTAAGATAAATACCTGACCATCAGTCACAGTGGGATAGCCATTGACATGTTTCAATAAATGGTTGCAACTTTGGAAGCGCTTACTCGTGTATGACGAGAAATGTGGAAGACAGCTACTTGGCCAACTAGAGGAGATCCATATCTGTGCCCATTCTAAATAAAGGTGATCCAACAAAATGTGGAAATTATTGAACACTATCAATATCACTCATAAGTAAAGTTTGGTTGAAGTCAATTAAAAAAAAACAGTATGAAAGTAAACTGCCAGAAATTCAAGACAGATTAAGAGAACAGCATAGGATGAGGGATATTAATGCTAATGTCAGGTGGAACTTGCCTGAAAGCAAAGACTACCAGAAAGATGCTACCTGTGTTTTATTAACTCTGCAATCCATAAAAATACCTCATCCATGGAAATCTCTTCTAACTTCCATGTCCTTAATCATCCTTCATACATTCTTGTTATCAGAAGGGATCAGTCTGTGGAGAAGGCTAATCATGCTTGGCAAAGAGGAGGGTCAGCAAAATAGGTGAAGACCCACAATGAAATGGATTGACATAGTGGCTGCAATGATGGTGTGGTAGTTAAGGTTGTGTGTCAACTTGCTTGGGTTGAGTGGGTCAGCTGCTGGTGGTAGTTATTCCCTGTTCTGGTTACCTAGTACCACTCTGACAAGAATATACCACAAATGGGATGGCCTTAACAAACAGGAGTTTCTTCTCCTACAGTTTGGAGGCTTTAAGTCCAAGTTCAAAGTGCCAGGCTCTGGGGGCTGGGTGAAAGCCCCTCGACCTTGGGCTTCAACTCTGCCTCCAGTTCCCAGCCCACTGAAACCAGAGGCTTTTCTTCACTCAGACAGCCGCTGGCTGCTGAGGCTGCTAAGGCTAAGATTGACAAGTAAAAAGGCACAGTCCTGATATTACCAAATCACATGACAGGCCATTAATTCAAGTCCATTGTAAGTCCCAAGGTCAGCAGAACATGGTAGGCTGCTGAACAATGACACAGCTACATGCAGGGTTTGAGGCACCATAAACTAAAGACTATCCCCAAGGCTTCTCCTTATATACAGGAAGCAGACCACATCCCAAAGGCAGCTACTCAGCTGCTTGTGGTAGATCCATCATGGAGCTGATTCCCAGTCTCATCATGGGGAGTACCTACCACCAGCTCCCCAGCCACTCAACCAGGCCCAGCCAAGTTGACATACAAACTGAACTACCACATTCCCCATGATGAAATTGGCAATCAGTTCCATGGTGGGGTCTATCACAAGCAGCTAAGTAGCTGCTTTAGGGTTGTGGTCCACTTGTCATATGTGAGAAACAGCTTTGGGAATGGCCTCTAGCTTATGGCACGCTTGAACCCTGCATGTAGCAGTGTCATTGTTCAGCAGCCTGCCATGCTCTGCCAACCTTGGGACTTTCTATGGACTTGAATTAATGGCCACTGTGTGCTTTGGTAACATCAGGACTGTGCCATTTTGCCAACCTTGGGCTTGTTAACCTCAGCAGCCAGTAGCTGTCTGAGTGAAGAGATGCCTCTAGCTTCAGTGAGCCGGGAGCAAGAGGCAGAGCAGAAGCCCAAGGTCATGGAGCTTTCACCCAGCCCCTAGAGCCTGGCACTTTGAAATCGGACTTCTAGCCTCCCAAACTGTAAGAGAATAAACTCCTATTTGATAAGGCCATCCCATTTGTGGTATACTCCTGTCAGAGCAGCACTAGATAACCAGAGCAGAATGTGGTACCAAGAGAGTGGGGTGCTGCTCTGACAGATACATAAAATATGGAAACAGGAGTGGAGTGTGTCCTTGATCCAAGACCCTGGCATGCGGCATTAGAGACAACAGAAGCAGAACCAAGAAACTGGCAGAGAGACCAGTGTGAGAGCAGTAGCAGAGCCCATAGACTGGCATTAAACACCAACCCAGGGAGGAGAAAGCTGGGTACCATTGGGTAGGTGGCTTCCTGGCAGAGTGGATTGCTTTCAGGCATTAATTGGTATAAAAGATTGGCATGAAATGGAGTAGCAGGTTGGCCGGCCCACAGAGCAAGAAAGCTGAGTGCTTTGGGGCGGGAAGAATTCCAGTGGAGTGGGTTGCCTTTCACATTAATCAGCAGAAGCTGAGAGACCAAGGAAACAGGAAGCAGAGCTGCCTCAGCCTGAAAGGGTAGGACCATGGCCTTTGGGGATGGAACCACCACAGCCCCCTAGGTTTCAAAAAGCCAGACCTTCACCAACTTGATTCTGGAGTGTGGGGCTGCTCGTTCATGTGAGTTAATGGGATGGAGCCACAGCTGCTGCCCAAGAGTGAGGGGGCGGGGCTGCCATGCCCAAGAGGTAGAGGAATAGGGCCCTCCAGGCCAAGGGGGTGAGGTTGCCACTTAGAGGAACTAGGGGACTGGAGTCACCCAGTGAGAGACATCTGTACAGATGCTACCCATTGAAGATCTGTACAGGTGCCAAGCTGACAAGAGGTGAAATTGTGGTAGTTGAAGTTGTATATCAACTTGGTTGGCTGGGCAGCTGGTGGTATTTATTCCCCATAATGAAAATGGCAATCAACTCCATGGTGGGATCTACCACAAGCAGCTGAGTAGCTGCCTTTGGGATGTGGTCTGCTTTCTGTATATAAGGAGAAGCCTTGGGCATGATCTCTAGCCTATGGCACGCTTGGACCCTGCATGTAGCTGTGTCGTTGTTCAGGAGCCTGCCATGCTCTCCTGACCTTGGGACTTTCAATGGACTTGAATTAATAGCTTGCTGTGTGGTTTGGTAACATGCCATTTTATTTGTTGACCTTGGGCTTGTTAGCCTCAGCAGCCAGTAGTTGCCTGAGTAAAGAGATGCCTCTAGCTTCAGTGGGCCAGGAACAAGAGGCAGAGCTGAAGCCCAAGGTCAAGGGACTTTCACCCAGCCCCTAGAGCCTGGCACTTTGAACTTGGACTTCAAGCCTCCCAAACTGTAAGAGAATAAACTCCTATTTGATAACACCATCCTATTTGTGGTACACTCCTGTCAGAGTGGCACTAGGTAACCAGAACGGATTGACTCAAGCACAACAGTAATTGTGAGGATAACACAGGACCAGAAGATGTTTCATTCTGTGTACACAGGATCACTATGAGTTGGAACCAAAGCAGTGGCACCTACAACACGGGTCACAATATTGTACTACCACTAATTGAATTTCATCACAAAAATTTAGTCCACAGGAGGAGAAGCAGTTTAATGTGTTATAGGGTATGAAATAGTGTGTACAGATGTTGGCAGTTTTATTTAAATTTTATATATGGAGACAAATCAGCCTGTAGAGAAGTTCCATCTTAGAACATTCACAGAGATCAATCAATCCCAAAGACAGAAGTAAGTAATTTTCTTACTCCTTTTGATGCTTCCTAAATTGAAACTTTTTAACAGTTTGCTTTTGGAATGTCCATTAATATGAGTTTTGACAAATACATCAAGTCATATAACCAGTACCACAATGAAAATGCACTACAGCTCTCCACTTCACTCCCAATAAACCCCTTGTGCTGCCATTTTTTAGTCAAACCTTCTTTCATGCATCCTAGCTTTTGTCCCTCAACTCACTGCCTTGGATTTGGATCCGACTCATAGTAACCCCTCCTTGGGTTTCCGAGGTGGTATCACTACGGAAGTAGATTGCCCAACCTTCCTTCCAAGGAGTGGCTGGTGGGTTTGAACTGCCAGCCTTCTGGTTAGCAGTCAAATGTCTTAGGCACTACGCCACCAGAGCTCCTGCTTTTGTCCCTATACATGTCATATAGTTTGTAGTTTTCAGATCATCTCCTTTATTGTATTGAATTTGAGATAAATCCATGTAGATGAATTTATCAATAGTTTCTTTTTATTGTTAAGTAGTATTTTTGTTTCGTATATGTTCCACAGCAGGTGAAAATATTTGCTTTTCTAGTTTTTGTTGTTGTTAATCAGCTGTAAATATTTATGCACAGGGTTTCATGTGAACATAAGGTTTCATTTTTCCTCATCTATATCCCTCTGTGTAGGATTGCTGTGTCATGGTAGTTGTATGACTACCTTTATAGGAAATTTCTAATTTGTTTCTGAAAAGGGTTGTGCCGTTTTATGTCCCACCAGCAATGTATAATATCAGTTGCTAGTGGAATCTGGAAAGCCTGCTTTTTACATACTATAGCACACTTCTGTTTGCCTCTGCCTTCAGGAGAGGACATTTGGGTTGGTAGTTCCTTGACACGTGTGGTAGTTTGGTTTGTGTGTCAACTTGGCTGGGCCTGGTTGAGTAGCTGGGCAGCTGGTGGTAGTTAATCCCCATGAGGAGAGTGGCAATCAGCTGCATGGTGGGATCTACCACAAGCAGCTGGGTAGCTGCCTTTGGGTATATGGTCTGCTTCCTGTATATAAGGAGAAGCTTTGAGAATGGTCTCTAGCCTATGGCATGCTTGGACTCTGCATGTAGTGGTGTCATTGCTCAGCAGCCTGCCATGCTCTGCCAATCTTGGGACTTACAATGGATTTAAGCTAATGGCCTGCTGCGTGGTCTGGTAACATCAGGACTGTGCCTTTTTACTTGTTAATCTTGGGGCTTCTCACCTTTCTTTGGAATGGGTACAAATATGGATCTCTTCCAGTCAGTTGGCCAGGTAGCTGTCTTCCTAATCTCTTGGCATAAACAAGTGAGTGCCTCCAGTGGGGCATCCGTTTGTTGAAACATCTCAGTGGGTATTCCATCAATTCCTGGAGCCTTGTTCTTTACCAATTCCTTCAGTGCAGCTTAGACTTCTTCCTTCAGTACCATTGGTTCTTGATCATATGCCACCTCCTGAAATGGATAAAGATCGACCAGGTTTTTTTTGTTTGTTTGTTTGTTTGTTTTTGGTACAGTGACTGTGTATTCCTTCCATCTTCTTTTGATGCTTCCTTCATCATTTAATATATTGCCCATAGAATCTTTCAGTATTACAACTTATGGCTTAATTTTTTTCCTCAGTTCTTTGAGCTTGAGAAATGCTGAGCATGTTCTTCCCTTTTGGTTTTCTAACACCAAGTCTTTGCACATTTCATTATAGTAATTGTTTTTGTCTGCTCGAGCTGCTCTTTGAAATCTTCTGTTCAGCTCTTTTATCTTGTCATTTCTTCCATTTGCTTTAGCTACTCTCCGTTCAGGGGCAAGTTTCGGAGTCTCCTGTGACATCCATTTTGGTTTTTCTTTTCTCATCTTTTTAATGACCTCTTGCTTTCTTCATGGATAATGTTCTTGATGTCATCCCACAATTCTTCCAGTTTTCAGTCACAGGTGTTCAGTGCATCAAATCTATTCTTTAGATGGTCTGTAAATTCAAGAGGGATATATTCAGGGTCATATTTTGGCTCTCGGGGACTTATTTTAATTGTCCTCAACTTCAAGTTGAACTTGCATATGACCAGTTGATGGTATGTTCCACAATCAGCTCCTGGCCTTGTTTTGGCTGAAGATACTGTGCTTTTCCATCACCTCTTGCCACAGATGTAGTCAGTCTGATTCCTGTGTGTTCCATCTGGTGAAGTCCACATGTACAGCCTCCGTTTGTGTTGTTGAGAAAAGGTATTTGCAATAAATAAGTCATTGGTCTTGCAAAATTCTATCATGCGATCTCCAGTGTTATTTTTGTCACCAAATTTTCCAAGTACTGGTGATTCTTTGTTTCCAACTTTTGCATTCCAGTCACCAGTGATAATTAACACATCTTGATTGCACATTCGCTCAATTTCAGACCACAAATGTTTATAAAAATTATCAATTTCCTCATCTTTGGCTTTGGTGGTTGGTGCATAAATTTGAATAATAGTCTTATTAACTGATCTTCCTTGTAGGCGTATGGATATTATCCTATCACTGACAGCATTGTACTTCATGGCAGATCTTGAAACATCCTTTGCGATGATGAATGCCATGCCATTCCTCTTCAGATTGTCATTCCTATCATAATAGATCATATGGTTGTCATTCAAAATGGTTGAAATCAGTCCATTTCAGCTAAATAATGCCTAAGATATCAATCTTTATGCATTCCATTTCGTTTTTTACAACCTCCAATTTTCCTAGATTCATATTTCATACATTCCATGTTCCAGTTATTAATGGATGTTTGCAGCTATTTCTCAATTTCAGTCATACCACATTAGCAAATGGAGGTTTGCTCTTCTACCACTGTCCAAATTGAGAGCTGAAGCAAGCTCCCAACATCCAAATGCTGTGCTTACAGGAACCCTGTGCTGGAGAAGCCAAATGTAGCAAAGTAGGGACCAAAGTACCCTCTAGGAGCCTGGTGGATGATCACACTGGAACCAGAAATGGAAAGCTCTTCTAAATGTCATGTCCTTTATTGCTTTTCCTACACTGATAACTTGTAAAGGAAAAATGTATGGCCCAGTTCTGTTATCAGGGAGCAGGCAGACGGGCTCTACAACAGAAGCAATAAACTGACCACCAGGACAATGGGCAAAGCATGGTTTTGCAATTTACTGGTTTTCTATAAGTGACAAACTGCTTTCTAACAACACCAAGTCTTACTTGTTGGTGCCCAACTTGCTCCCCTTCTCTGCCAGGAACTTAAAATAGCTGTCTGCTTCACATGCCAACTCTTTAGTCTTTTCTTATACTAACAGCAAATTCCACTCAGAGGAAGATCTGATCTGAAAACTTAAAGGGCACAGTCCTCTCCATTGCCAAGGGTGCCCACCAACCACGTGTATGGGGTATTCTGGGGCCACCTGGACTTCTGAGTAAGTGACTAAATCATGAGGATTTCTCTCTTTGGGTTCAGTAGTTTGCTAGAATGATGCTCTCCATGGCAGTTTTAATATGGTAAAAGGAATAAAAATCATGATTTGCATATGAAAGAGCTGCACATTATGAGATCTGGGAGGGTCTCAATCTCATAGGCCCCATTTCTCAAATATGCCTTACACACTCCCTCCTCCCATACATGTCTTTCACCAACCAGGAGAGTCAATATCCAGAGCTTTTATGGCTGTTTTATTATGAAGGCACAATGAATGGAATCATTGATCATATGACTGAACTCAGTCTCCAGCCCTGTCTCTTCCCTGGAGGTAGTGCTTATGTAACATGGTGGATCTTTTGAGTCCCACACTTGAATCACCTTGGGATAGACTGTATGATGTGCTCTGGAGTCCTTGATGAACATCAGAGACATTCCAATCATTAAGGAAATACTTTGTATAATTTTTTACCACACAGGGTTGCTTTTCTCTTTTCCTTTTTTAAGATGAAAAACATTGCTTGCTGTGTATCAGGAAAGAGCAATTGCTAGAAAAGGATCACATTCAGTAGAGGATCATCAAAAAGGAAGGGAACCCTCAAGATGATGCACTAACACAGTAACCACAACAGAAGGCTCATACATACCAATGCGCATGACAACAGCACAGAATCACACCATTTCATTCTGTTATACAAAAGGTCCCTATGGATCTGAGCTGAGTGGACAGGAATGCATATGTTTCAAGCAGTATTTTACATAAATTAACTCAATTACCATTAACACAGTTAATCTTCAGCATTTTCTAAAAGGGAGATATCTGTTGCCTTGCTTTAGAAGGAAATTAAACTCTAGAGGCCTGAACCCTGCCTTTGAGGAACGTTTTCACCTTTTTCCACCTCATGCCCCTCCCTGTCCAGGTGAAGCCATGCATCTGAAGGGGGTGGTGTGAGGTCAAAAGGTACTGTCCTGGCCCAACAGCATGATCTCGGCCACCCTCATCCCATGGAAAACCTCCAATGATGGACTATCTGGAGGCTTTTTTTTTTTTTTTTTTTTTGCCATCATCTTTAGTGCAGGATGGACATATTCCATCTCTACCATCTGTTCTTGATCATTTGCTACCTCTTGAAATGACTGCATCTCAACTGATTCTTTTTGGTTCAGTGACTCTGCATTCTTTCCATCTTCTTTGTATGATTCCTGCATCATTCAATATTTTTCCCATACAATCCTCAAGTATTGCAACTCGAGCCCTGAGTTCTGTCCTCAGTTCTTTCAGCTTGAGAAATATTGAGAATGTTCTTCCTCTGGTTTCTAAATCCAGGTCTTTGCACATTTTATACTTTGTCTTTTCTAGCTACCCACTGAAATCTCTTCAGCTTTTGTTACTTCATCTCTTCCCTTCACTTTAGCTATTCTATGTTCGAAAGCAGGTTTCAGAGTTTCTTCCAACATCCATTTTGGTCTTTTCTTTCCTTCTTGTCTTTTTTATCACAGGACCAATGGTGAGGGTAAACTACCACCACTTGTCGGTCAGTTTCTGGTACTGTGGTGCCTTGTATATTGCTGTGATGCTGGAAGCTATGCCACTGGTATTTCAGTACAATCAGGGTCATTCATGGTGGACAGGTTTCAGTGCAGCTTTCAGACTATGACAGACTAGGAAGAAGAACCTGGAAATCTATTTCTAAAAAATTGGTCACTGAAAATCTTATGAACAGTAGCAGGGCATTGTCTCAAAGTTTAGGAAGCTAGAATTCCAAATTCAGAGCCCCAGTTCTAGAAGAAAACTTCCCCTCTCTCAGCTTTGGAAGAATGTCCTTGTCTGACAGTTCAGTTTCTACTTCCTGGTTCCTTGCAGATCCCATGTGTCTTCACATCTACTTTACATCATCTGCTTTTTACTTTGCTTGATTAATCTTTTATATCTCACAAGACACCATACACTACTCCTACCTCATTAACATAAAAAAGACAACCCATTCCCAAATGGAATTATAACCATAGGCATAGAAGTTAGGCCAATGGAAGCAGCAGTCAGGACATCGGACGATGTATAACACTGGGCAAATCAGCTGCAAAGGACCTCTTCCAAGTGCTGAAGAGCAAAGATGTCTTCCTGGGGACCAAGGTGCACCTGACTCAAGCCACGGTATCTTCAATTGCCTCATATGCACATGAGAGCTGGACAATGAATAAGGAAGACCAAGGAAGAATTGATGCTTTTGAGTTGTGGTGCCAGCAAGGAATGCCGAAATCACCATGGACTGCCAAAAGAACCAACAAATATGTCTTGGGGGAAGTGCAGCCAGAATGCTCCTTGGAGGCGAAAATGGCCAGACTTCGTCTCACCCACCTTGGTCATGACAGAAGGGCTCATTCCCTGGAGAAGGAGGTTATGCTTGGTAAGGTGGAGGGTCAATGAAAAATGAGAAGGCCCTCAACAAGATGGATTGACACAGTGGCTGTGGTGATAGCCTCAAGTATAACAAGTATCGTGGAGCTGGCACAGGACTGCACAGTGTTTTGTTCTGCTGCACATAGGGCTGCTATGAATTGGGGATGACTCGACAGCATCTAACAACAACAACATCACTACCCAACATTTATTTGTTTGTTTATTGTCTCTCTCTCCACTCCCTACTAGAATGCAGGCTCAGCAACAGCTTTCTTTTTGTTAGAAACTTTAAAAAGGTAGTTTGCAGCTGATCTGCTCAATGCAATACATTGGATTTCTTGACTGCTGCTTCCATAGGGATTTATTGTGGATCCAAGGACAATGAAACCCTCAACATCAATTTCATCACCATTTCACTAACTCACTGCTGTTGAGTTGGATCTGACTCATAGCAACCCCTCCTTGGGTTTCTGAGGTGGTATCACTATGGAGGGAGCTCTGGTAGCATAGTGGCTAAGACACTTGCCTGCTAACCAGACGGCTGGTGGTTCAAACCCACCAGCCACTCCTCGGAAGGAAGGTTGGGCAATCCTACTTCCGTAGTGATACTGCCTCGGAAACCCAAGGAGGGGTCGCTATGAGTCAGGGCCGACTCCACGGCACATAACAACAACATCACTATGGAAGTAGATTGCCCAAACCTTCCTTCCGAGGAGTACCTGGTGGGTTTGAACTGCCAGCCTTCTGGTTAGCAGTCAAATGCTTTAGGCACTAAGCTACCAGAGCTCCTGTCATGATGTTATTTGCCCAGTTATAAGAATTTTCATTTTCTTTAAATTCAGGTGTAATTTATACTGAAGGCTGTAGTTTTGTTTGTTTGTTTGTTTTTTTACCTTCACCAGTAAGAGCTTCAACTCATCTTCACTACAGTAATTAAAGTTGTGTCATTTGCATATCTCAAGTTGTTAATGAGGTTTTTCCCATTCTTGATGTCATGTACTTCTTATAGCTCAGTTTATTTTTGGGTTTTGGTTTTTTTTTGTTTTTTGTTTTTTGTTTTTTGCATATAGATGTGAACAAGGTAAATACAATGCTGCCACATACCTTTTTCAGTTTATAATCATGCAGTATCCTCCTTGTTTTGTTTGAACTACCATCTCTTGATCCACATACAGGTTCTGCATGAGCACAGTAAATGTTGTGAAATTCCCATTCTTCAAGAGAACAGCCATAAACATTTGAGTCCCTCCTTCCCTGAAGTTTTCCAGGATACCCACTAGATACATATGCCTTTAAAAAACAAACAAACAAAACACTTAGGGACAGAGAGATTTCATAGACATGGAAGGAGAGAGCAGCTCTAGACTAATGATTACATTCACTTTTATTTTCGAGGTGCTCACTCACTCACAGCTCAACCAAACTCCTAATGCTTTCAGTTCACATAAATCAAAAACTATAGAAACTCTCGATGCAATGGACACAGCAGTCCCAACAAAGGGCATCAGCATACCAATGATCCTGAGGATGGTGAATCGACAACATTTTGTGGTTATACATAAGGTCACCGTGAGTCAGAGCCAACTCAGTGGCAACTAACAACCACAAAGCTGTCCATCAAACAGAAAGGTTCTTGTGGTTGACGCCATTTGTTTCAGCTTTGCGGGTGTTTTGGCCCAGCAGCCACAGGCACAATGCTTTTTCACAGCAGGGCTTTGGGTTCCAGTATTAGAATAACATCCATTCCTACACCCACTCAGAGGAGCATGAACCACCAAGGGGCCACTTAGAGGACTTGTTTCAATCTTAGCATTTGGCACTCAGCCTCATGAATAGGCATGACACTAGTGGACCCTTACTCCCCTCCTCATGGCAAGAGTTCATTGCTGGTTTCCGGGTGTCTTACATCTCTGAACCTGGCCCAAGCAGCCCTTGCCCTTCCTCAGGAAACCCGTGTTTCTGTCAGCATGTCATCTACATTGCCAAAAGTGCTGGACCTGAAATTTGATTCTATCTACTTGAAAGCTAGTAAGTTACCTGTGACTGTTTCATGGGAGCTGGCAGAGGATTTGAGACTGGATTCAGAGACAAAAGACTTCACTACATCATGGACTTTACCACAACAGTTGAAATTTACAGCAGTCTGTATCAGCATGTTTGCACTGATTTCCCTTGCCTCCTAGTTCCTCGGAAGCAATCCCAAGATGATGCCTGTATATGCACTGGATTGTGTTAACAGGAGAGAGATGGAGACTAGGGCACTTGAAGCCTGCTCTTTGTCCCAAAGGGAGAAATTATCTCATCTTTCAAGGTTGCTCACTGCACACACAGCCCTGAAAAATGACCCAAGGAAGGAGCAGGCAGGATCTTGAATTCCTGGTATGCTCAGCAAGATGTGTAGGAGTATGAGACCCATGGAGAAATGTATCCCAATAACCCAGTCTGTATTACTTGATTTCTGATGAAATTTCACATTAATATGTCACTCCATCAGTCAGTGATTAATCTGAACAGAGGCTCAGACCAAATCCATTCAACTAAACTCATGCATTTATTAAAGCTACTGTCACTAGGGATCCAAACAGCAAAACGAGACCAACCTGCAGTGCTGACCACAACTACAAGCTCCCCTAACAACTGTGAGTAAGTCCTAGCAAGTGTTAGTAGGTCTTGATTTCAGACAATCAGGCTACAGTCTGAGGCCAATCTTATTCATTACAATCAACATAAAGGAATGAGACTAATCTGCTGATCCTTGGGCTCACTGCCAATAATTAAAAGGTGCAACAGAGGGCTTATACAGCAACTCCCATCCCCAAAAGAAAGCCATCTTGGGACCCACTCTCCACTACATAAAAACATGTAACATTTTCAAAGGACACAGGTCACTCCTGATCAGAATCTCTTCTTAAGCTTGATTTGGATCACTATTACACTGGTTTGATTAAGTCCCAAAGACAGTGTCACCAAGCAATTGCAACTCTGGTCACCATAAATAACTCAAAGCTTCTCAGGTATCAGTAATTGAGTTTGCATCACTCAGGTTGAAATAAGGTTGGGCTCTTCAGTATTTCGGAGCCAATGATGACATCAGGAGCTGCCAGTGATGGTGTCAGTCACAACTGAGTATCAGGAGCAGCCATGTCCATGTTTTTCTGTTCTCACAGCATGTAGAGAGGAATGACAAATACAGCAGATGATCATATTGCCAGACACACAGTTGCCTGAATCAGCACACAAATAACTGCTTTTCCAGGCTATGGTGCTGGATCTAGTAGTCAAAGACAGCATTCACTGTTCCCCTCCCTCATTACACAGCCCAAGGTCAAAGGCATGCCTCCCTAGGTGTTGGGATTGTTGCTCTCCCTCCATGGCCACAAAATCAGTCTCATATCAGTAGGTATAACCTCTCTTTTTCTCAACTCATCCTCTGTTCATACTATGGCCTTTCATTCAGAAGTTTCAGGTGCAAAACAGGGACATGGACAAATTTACAAAATCTACAGAGATGTATTATATTCCATACTTTAGCCAGTGTGAGCCACTGTGGATAGACCTGGAGTGAAGTATATGCAATCAAGTGATCACTGCCTTCACTACATACCACCACTGGTTGCTGCTGAATTCACCAATTCATGGCAACCCCATGTATCTGAATAGAACTGTGCTCCATAACATTTTCAATAGCTGATTTTTTTGGAATTAGATTATCAGGGTTTCTTCCAAGGTGCCTCTGGGTGGACTTGAATGTCCAATCTTTTGGTTAACAACTGAGCATGTTCACTATTTGCACCACCTATGACCCCTTCATTATCTAAAACTATGTCAATGCAACAGAGAATCCAGGTGGCTGAAATAGGATTAAGTGTAATTCCTGTAGGTCCCTAGCATTGCTGTTAGTAGAAAGAATGGTGCCTATAGACGAGAATGATTAGGGAAGAACCATGAATACTGAAAACATATATATAATGACTAGAAAGCCATGTGTTTGTCAGCAGATTTCAGGACTTAGGAAAGCATGTCCTATATTACCTATATTCACAGTTTCTCTTGAGTGTGACTTTTTCCATGTTTACTAAAGGATGATGAGCAATCAAATAAAAAAAATGATCATTTTCCAACATTTTTTACAATCATAAAGTTTTTTTCACTCCTATTATAGGAGTTCACAGTTTAAAGTATTTGGTAAACTACAGTTTTCCCACATACCTTACATTCAGTTTCTCTCCACTGCAAGATCTCACTTTTTTAATAAGACCCAAGGATTCAGTAAAGGGGTTTCCACATTTCTCACATTTGTATAGCTTCCGTATGAATTTATACATGCTATGATGTGAGGAGATTCCAAAGACTTTCTCACATTCATTAAATTTATAGGGTATCTCTCAACTCAGTGCATACATGATTAAGATATGAAGAACAAATGATGATTTTCTTGCAACCCTTATGTTCACAGGGTTTTACTCCTGTGAACTCTTGTGTGGATAGTAAGGCTTTAACACGTTTTCAATACATAGAGTCTTTCATCAATTTGAGATTTCATATGAGAATTATGGCACATGAAATAGTTAAGAGTTGTGCCACTTTCCCTACCTTCATGGTTTTACCATAATTTTAGATACACAAAATAAGCATTGTGGAATGATTATAAGCTTTCTCTTACACCTTACAAGCCAAAGGCTTCTCCCCAATATGAGTTCTTACATGTTCTCTAAGATATGAAAAATTAATAAAGACTTTTCCACATTCCTTGTATTAATGGGGATTTTCTTCACTCTAAATTCTCACATGTTGTGGAAGATCACTGGTCTTTCACCATGAATCTGGAAATGGATATTAAGGATTGACGTGCAATTAAAAGCTTTTGAGCAAACATTACATTCATAGAGCTTCTCTCATGTGATTTCGTACATGTTTAGAAAGTGCTGAAGACTGAATGAAGGCTTTTTCACATTCCTTACATTCATAGGGTTTCTCTCCAGTGTGGGTTCGCATGTGAATACTAAGGCATGTGGAATATCTAAAGGTTTTCCCACATTCCTTACATTCATAGGGCTTTTCCCCAGTGTGAGTTCGCATGTGCATGTTAAGGCTTGTGGAACGAGTAAAAGCTTTCCCACATTCCTTACATTCATAGGCCTTCTCTCCAGTGTGAGTTCTCAAATGTACAGTAAGGCCAGATGATTGGGTAAAGGCTTTCCCACATTCTTTACACTGATATGGCTTCTCTCCACTGTGAATTCTCACATGCTGATTAAGACTTGAGGAATCAGTGAAAGCTTTCCCACATTCTCTACATTCATAAGGTTTCTCTCCTGTATGAGTTCTGATGTGTAACATAAGTCCTGAGGATTGAGTGAAGGCTTTCCCACATTCCTTGCACACATAGGGTTTTTCTCCACTGTGAATTCTTATATGTTCTGTAAGGTGTGAGGAATTAGTGAAGGCTTTCCCACATTCCTTACATACATAGGGTTTTTCTCCAATGTGAGTTCTCACATGTACCTTAAGGTATGACTGATTAGCAAAGGCTCTCCCACACTCTTTACATTCATATAGTTTTTCTCGTGGGTGACTTTTTTTGTGCACAATATTTGGAAGCCAACTGGAGGCTTTTTCACATTGATAATCCTCAGAAGGTTTCTGCCCAGCATGGGTTCTTTTGTTCAGAGTACAGCTAGAGTTCTTCCTCAAGGTTTTTCCATGTTGGTTACCCTTATATGCTTTATGTCTAATGTGAGTTCTCATGTGAGTCTCAAGGCATGAATGTTCACCAAAGGCTTTCCCAAGTTGTTTACATTCATAATGTTCCACTCCAGCGTGGCTTCTCTCCTGTTGATGAAAGGATAAATGATGAGTAAAGACTTTCTCACATCCATTACAGTTACAAACATTCTCATCACAATTCTTATGTATAGAAAATAGTACTATGACTGAAGATTTTACTATTTTCACTCTCTTGTTTTTAATTATTTCATGTTGAATTATGTGACCATATAGTCAAGAGACCGTGTTATAGTCCCTGTCTCCACAAAGCTTAGAGAGAGTCTGCCTAAGAATTGTTTAAAAATATATCTAATTTTTAAAATATATGAGGATGTTTACTTGTGGTAACTATCTGTGAAGAAACAGATTTTGAGCTACTGTAGTGTATTCTGCAAATTCATAATATTCAAACAATCTCTCTAAAGATCTTGTTTTCTCTTGGGTAAATGCCATTTGCCTCACATGGTTTTCATGCTCTGGGAGCTACTGTTCTTTTATTTTTTTAATTTTTATTGTGATTTGGGTGGAAGTTTACAGAGCAAATTCATTTTCAATACAGCAGTTCACATACACTTTGTCTCATGACACTGACTACAATTCCCCACAATGCAATGCTCTCTCCCCACTTCCTCCCCATGTTACCTCTTCCCTATGTCCTTCCCTCACATACACTCCTGCCCCCTGAGCTGTCTCCCTATGCATACACAGCCCTTCTATTCTCCTGTGATTGATCTCTCCAAGGAGTTTATCTACATGATATAAATGTTCAGCCCATCTGCCTGTCTTTTATTTGGCTGGAAGCCACAGGATTGGGTTTAATTCCAGATCTGAAGAGCAGCTAGGGTCCATAGTCTCAGGGGTTTCAGCAGGCTCTATCAGACCAGCAAACCTGGTCCCTTTTTTTTTTCTTTTAAATATGATTTTGAGTTTTTTTCTCCCACTCTATCCACGTTCTCCTACATAGATCCCCCTCCGAGTGGCTGACAGTGGTAGCCAGGCACCATCTAGTTCTTCTGGTCTCATAGTCATATAGGCTGAGGATTGCAGGTGTACTAGTCCTTTGGACTGTTTCCATGCATCTTTGATTATATTCATTGTTCTTTGCTCTGGATGAGGAGAGACCCATCATTGCATCTAGATGGTTGCTTGCAAGCTTTTGAGATCACAATCACTACTTGCCAAAGTAGGATGTGGAACAATGTTTTTTGTGTAGTATGTTATGCCAGTTGAGCTCGATGTCCCCTGCAACCTTGGTTCCAAGCCATGATCTGGGTGCTGCTGCTCTTACGGCATTCCATCTGTTACTTATGTGGAAGAAAGAAATCACAACTTGAAAATCTTACTCGTTGTTTTCCACTGGGAGCTATTTCTCCAGAAATATCCTGCTGAGGTGCTGACACTGTGGTTTTAAGTTGCAAGTCCAATTCTGAAATAAAATAGAGAAAAAAGGTTTTGAAAAAATAAATTGTGGGGGATAAACATGTTAAAAGATCATGTATATATATTTTTTTAAATACTCATCTGAAACATGGTTTAAATTGTTTTAAATAAAAGTAAAAATAAATTTTAAAGTATTTGGCTATGTCAGGAGTTTGGCAATAAGGACAAGGTGTGAAAAATTAAGAGGTGATTATTTACAGGATATCAAAATCATTTAGTAAGAAATGATATTGACAATAAACAGAAAGATGGTATTATCAAGGAAACAAAGTGGGGGAAAAAATGGACAAAGACATCCATTAAAAAAAAAAGAAAAAAAAATCCCACAGATACTTGTTTGAGACCAAGAAAATGCCTGAGATGATGAGTGTTGTTGCCAACAAGTTGGCTCAGAATTATGGCAACCCCACGTACAACAGAGTAAAACACTGCCCGATCCTACACCAAATCTTCATGATTGTGTAATATCCTCAAATCCACTGTTGCAGCCACTGTGTCTTCTGAATGTCTTTCCACCTAGATGGTTCATCTTCCAGCACTATATTGGGCAATATTCTGTTGTGATCCATATGGTTTTCCTGGGCTAATTTTTGGAAATAAACTGGCAGGCCTTTCTTCCTAGTTTGTCTTAGTCTGCAAACTCTGATAAAACCTGTCCACCGCAGGTGACCCTGCCAGGGTATTTGAAATACTGATGGCATGCTCCAGCATCTTACCAACACACAAGCCACCACAGTGTGACAAACTGACACATGGGTGGTGGGAGAAGATGAACAGAGAGTTGAAAAAGAAGACAGGAAGTTGAATCTCCATGTGAATATGAGAAACAAAATGGACTCAACTTTCTAGACAAGAATGCACTTTAAAATGTTCCCCAGTGGACATTTCCACATGTAATGCCCTCTCCCAGACAAGCACTACTCTTCATAGTAATTTATATCTGTCTGTTTACTCACTTTGGGTAATTCTGTTCTCCACTGTT
Organism: Orycteropus afer afer; assembly: GCF_000298275.1. NCBI lineage: Eukaryota > Metazoa > Chordata > Mammalia > Tubulidentata > Orycteropodidae > Orycteropus > Orycteropus afer. Next base: position 302,681 of record NW_006921989.1, read on the forward strand.
CTCAGCTCTTCGCCTTCCACTTGAGAAGTCAGACCAGGTTTACATAAGTGGTATATTGCTGAAGGATAAAGATAAATGAAAGAAAAGGACAGTTCAATAAATAACAAACCTTTCCATAAATCAGGAAGCAAACCTTTAACCTTTATGGATTCTGAAGATGGTCAAGACCAACTTCAGAAACAGCAAAATAAGCACACTATACTTTTAATAAGTGCCAGAAATTCTTTTTGAAATGATCAAAAATGCAAACATAATTTCTCTGTGTCCCTTAAAAAGATTAGGGATCAAATAATTGAAAGCAGGAATGCAAACAGATACATGAACACTAAAGTTCCTTGCAACATTATTCATAATAGCCAAAAGGTGGAAATGTCAACAAACAGATGAATAGATACACAAAATGTCACATACACATGTATGGAATGTTATTCACCCATAAAGAAAAATGAAGTCCTGATACATGCTCAAACATGGATGAATATTGAAAACATTATGCTGAGTGAAGCAAGTAATCCACAAATGGACAAATATTGTATGATTACACGTATATCAAATGTCTAGGATTATAGAGATCAAAGTTTATTAGTGGTTACCAGGGGCTGGTGGAAGAGAGGGGGTAAGGGGGACTCACTACTAAGAACATAGTCAGCTTCTGTTAAAGGTGATGGGAAAATCTGGAAATGGATAATGGCTGAACAGAATCATAACTAATGTCATTAAACTGTACACATGAAGAATGTTGAAATGGCGAGGGATTATATATATATACACACATACACGCACACATACATACATTATGGATGGATGTATAAATAAGCACAATTAATAAAGAATTGAGGACCTCTAAACCTTTAATCTTATACTTCAAATTTTATACATTTACGAAGTCTTTAGATCTGCAATTCATAGGGCAAATAACATAATTTATTTAGAGAGATCCTCATTTTCACAGGGAAGCCAGGAGAAGGAAATGCCTATTAAGGACAGGAACCACTTCTGTCTCCTTTACCACTATATTCCCAATTTCTCACACAAGTACTTTAAAAACATTCAATCTGTAAAGGAGTAAATGACTCCTAATGAATTAACAATGTCAGCCTTACCTAGAGTGACCAAGTTCCTATAGTTCTCCAGCATCACATCTCTGTAGAGATTTCTCTGAGTTTGATCCAGCAAAGTCCACTCCTCCTGGGTAAAGTCCACAGCCACATCGTCAAAGGTCACCAAGTCCTAAACCATTACATACATGCTTACTTCAGCCAAGAACCATCTCCTTTAGTGTTCACAGAAAGGCAGATGAGGGATTGAGAAAAGGAAATATGATGCCTAGAGCTCTGTGGCTTCCCATTAACTAGTCCAGGAATGACTGCTGAGACCTCTTCTATCTATAGACACTGCCTGGTAATCTCTTGCAGTCACTTGGTTTTATTATGTATATAATAACATGTATGTATAATTTATAGCATTAGCACATGACTGAACTTATCTCCACAACTAGGCTGTTCCTTCTTTCCCTAAGTTGTGGCCAGTCCTGAGCACATTAGTCTATAAAATCTGCAAAATAGATGATTTCTTTCTATATCAGTAGAGCAAATTCCTTGAGATTAGACACTTCATCTTCTTCCTTAGTGTATGACATAACAATCAGCAAAGAAAAAAGCACACAAGCATGATTGACAGTCAAAAAGAATTAGTAAATACTGAGAAAACAGGATCATTTCCAGAGTAATCCCTGTATAACTATGAGATGTCACTGGTCTTGGGAAAATGTATGTGGGGAGTGAGTCCTTGAGCAGGATCGTGTTTCCTTGAGAAGCTTGGACTCATTATGAGGGGACATAGCTAGCTGCCGGAGAGCCCTGGTAGCATAGTGCCTAAGGCAGCTGACTGCTAACCAGAAGGCTGGTGGTTCAAACCCACCAGCCGCTCCTCAAAAGGAAGGTTGGGCAATCTACTTACATAGTGATATCGCCTCAGAAACTCAAGGAGGGGTTGCTATGAGTCGGGTCCCACTCAACAGCACCTAACAACAACAACAGCTAGCTGCCAGAAAAAAAGTCAACTTCTCACTTGCCTGAGAAGAATTTGACAGCAACCCAGCCACCATCCTTGCCTCCTTTGATTTCCCCTCATGAAGACAGAAAGAGTCCTGAGAAAGACGACCTCAGGGAGAAGAAAGACAGTATGAGATTCTAACCTGGTCCACAATACTGACACTCATGCCTAGAAACTGCTCCATGCCATGCACACAGCATACCACAAACATACCACTTCTTAAAATGCCAGAGTAGTCTGTCTTACCTGGAGCCATAAAAGGGGATTTTGCATCTTGAGACTCATGAAAGGGTGACTAGGTACAGAAATTTTATAGGTACAGAAACTGAAATCCAAAGAAGTATAACTATTAATTTGGCCAAGATGACAAAATTCATGAATGTGAATATGAAGCACTTCCCAAACCACACTAAACAGCTCCTTCCATATCCAACCCTAGGAATCTGACAATTACATCCTCTGGTCCACTTCAGCACCTCTTAGGTGGCCCACAGCATGACTGAGCACCAAACCTGCTGTGTTGTGCAGAAGCAGAATACCTAAACTAAAGTAGACTACCTGAACAGCATCAACAAGGACTTACCACACGTAGGTAACATATCCATGGTTGCCACTCTGGGAGGCGGATGGTGAAATCTGCCTAAACACACCCTCTCTTGCTTCCAAGGTTCTTTCTCAGCAGCTTGTGAATTTAAGTGGGTGAATTTATCTTAATCCCTTTTTGTGCAATGGTATCTGGAGTCCTGTCTCAAAACAACAATCATGAATTAACAGGCACTACTTACAAGTCATCAAACATAATTATTTGACCATCTCTCTACTGAAGATAAAGTTACATATGTAAAGATCATTTAAAATTGTAGAATATTATATAATATGAATATTAAAAGTAAAAATTAGCACTCATTATATAGCAGAGATTCTCTTAGAAGCTTTATATATATAATCTCATTCAATTATCTTAACCCTCCAAACTGGATATGATGCTTTAAAAAAAAAAAAAAAAAACCTCACTGCCATCAAGTCAATCCTGACTCATAGCGACCCTGCCTTGGGTTTTCAAGGCTGTATTTCTATGGAAGTAGATTGCCCAGTCTTCCTTCTGAGGAGTCACTGGTGGGATTGAACCACCAGCCTTCTGGTTAGCAGTCAAATCTTAGGCACTATGCCACCCATTGTTTAATAGCCAAGGAAGCCTAGGTTCAAAAAGAATTAGATATTGACATGATGTCACCAAGTTAGGAAATGCTGAGTCATTCTTGAATGCTAGTCAGTGTGACTTATAGTCTAAACTCTTGTGGTTGTTATTCCCAAATATGTCCAGAAGAAGAACCTCTGCTGTGTATTACAGAGATGAGAAAAATAAAATTATTTAATTAAGACATTCCTGATGTCCCCTGTTGGAACTTGGAAGGGTCTAGGACACTTTCCTCTCCACATTCTTACTTATGGCTATTCCTTTATTTATTCAGATAATATTTATTAAGACCTCCCCTCTCAGCAGGACACTGACTCCCTGTGTGCACCTAACCACCAGCTACGACTCATCTGGACACCAGACACTCATTTCCCATGGCCTCCTGATGTGGACATCTAATGCTCTAGGTCTTGTACTGAAGTGGCATCCCGATTCCCTCTGCACATCTGCCAATTGGCTGTGTCCTGTCTGCATCCCAGAAGATTGCTTTCTGCTTGCCTAGTGACTGGGGACTAACTCTGGACCAAACAACCCAGTGAATTTCTTCACCATCCAGTGGACTGCAATGATGCCTTTTCCAACAGGGCCTAAATCACAATCTTGGGCAGGGAGCCCTCCTCTAAGTCTGACCTTCCTTGGGTACTCTCCATCAACCTTAAGGTATCCTTTAGAGTTCTCCTTACATCCTTATATTACATTTCTCCTGCCTAAACCAAGGTCTGACTTCTGTCTGCTGATTGGAACCAGACTTAGGTTGAATTGATACAGAGAGCGATCACAGGAGACAGACCTGTAAAGATAAGATCTGGGGATTGGTTATGTGAAAATAACATGGGGCAGGGTCTAATCTTCTTGACATTCACAGGGGAGAGGAAATTCAAGGTCAACAACGCAAGGCTGATTCTTATGAGGTGGGGGTCAGACACGTGCCTCCACTCTCCAATCTTTTTATCATTTCTGACACTAACCAGTCCCCCCAAGGTGCTACTTCTCTGCTGGGTTCAACAATTTGTTATAATCACCACACAGAACTCCCAGACCATATTCATGATTATGGATTCACTAGAAGGAGCTCTGGTAGCATAGTGGCTAAAGCACTTGACTGCTAACCAGAAAGCTGGCGGTTCAAACCCACCACCCACTCCTCGGAAGGAAGGTTGGGCAATCCTACTTCCGTAGTGGTACTGCCTCGGAAACCCAAGGAGGGGTCGCTATGAGTCGGGGCCGACTCGATGGCAAACAACGACAACAGAATAGTAACAGGTTACAATCCAGGCACAAAAGACTCGGGATGTGGTTCTTGGATCTGGACAGCCTCTTCTCAGAAGTGCCTCTTCCTAGTCCTTGTCCTCTCCCCTCACCCCAAGGGCCCTCTTCGGCCAGCCCAGCCTCTGCCCTCCTTGGGCAGGTATTATAATGCTCTTTTAGCTATGCTGATAAAGACCCAGAGGCACCACACTCCACCAGAAAGCCTCGGCCCAAAAGCACTCAGGTCTAGCTCTGAGGTTGGCCAACCTGGCTGCACCAGGTAGCCTGAGGCACCCTACTCCACTGGCAAGCCTCCTGCCTGAAGGTGCTCAGCATTCTTGCTCTGTGGGCCAGAAAGCCCCCTGCACCATATACCACCAGTCACCTGGTTCTGCTGCCTCTGCTTCTCTGCTTTTCACCATCTCTTGCCATCTCTCCAGTGTTAACAGCTCTCTCTGTCTCCTGGGTCAGTGAAGTTTCCAGAGCAGGGATGCTGGGTCTAAAGGATGCACTATACTCGTCTCTTTTCTTCTTGGTGGTAGGCAGGTCCCCCCTTTTCCCACTAGGATAGCTCATTTTAAGCCCAGTGGATGACAAAACTGACAGGTCCCCACGTTAGGGTCTATACACCTTATTCATATGGTGCCATACCTTCAAGGGTACCATGCAAATTCTTTACATTATTAGCAAGCTATCTATCTGATCCCCTTCATGGGCCAGAAGCACCTCACATTTGCATACTCCTAACCAGTCATTTCTGGGAGTTACAAAGCCAATGGCTTGCTGTTAAGTGCTGTTGAGTCGGTTACAACTCATAGTGACCCTATGTACAAAAGAACAAACACTGCCCAGTGCTGCACCCTCCTCACAGTCACTGCCATGTTTGAGAGCTCACTGTCACAGCCACTGTGTCAATCCACTTTGTTGATAGTCCTCCTTTTTTTCACTGACCCTCTACTTACCAAACATGATATCCTTCTCCAGGGACTGGTCCCTCCAGATAACATGACCAAAATACGAGAGACAAGGTCTGGACATTCTTGCTTCTAAGGAATACTAACAATCATAGAGTTTATTAGGGAAGTAACTGGTTACAATTCAGGATCAGAAACTACTCCAGATACAGTCCTTCGATCAAGACAGCCTCTTCTCAGCAATGGCACAGGCACATCCCTCTGCATATCTCTCTCTGGCTCTCAGCCTCTTGGCCACATGGCCTCTTGGCCACATGGCCTCTTTGTCCCTACCCTGCTCGGACAAGCCTTACAAAGCTCTTGTAGCTCTGCCAGTAAGTGCCTAGAGGCACCCCACTCCACCAGTAAACCGAGGACCAAAGACACTCAGCTCTAGCAAAATTAGCTCTACCTCACTCTGCCAGCAAGCTTCTTGCCCAAAGGCACTCAGCTTTCTCGCTCCATGGGTCTGGAAGCCTACTGCGCTGTCTCCTGCCAGGTCTTTTGTCAGGTTTCCTGCCCGATCTGCTGCCAGTCTCCTAGTTCTGGTGCCACCATTTCTCTGCTGCTGCTTCTCACAGTCTCTCGCCATCTCAGCTAAGTGTTACAACTCTGTCTCCTAGGTTGAGAAGGTTCAGTGCAGGGATTCAGGCCCAGATGATGCACTCCACTCCTGGCTTTTCTTTCTTAATGGTAGTGAGACTTTCTTTCTGCCTCTGGAATGGCTCAGTTTTAAGTCTAGCAGGATGGCAAAACTGACCAATCCCCACATTAGGGTTCCATACACCTTATTTGCATGATCCCACCCCCACAAGGGTGCCATGCACATTATGTACATTATTAGAAAGCTATTTAATACCTTTGGTGGGCCACAAGCACCTCATGTTTGCATAGTCCCACAGAGTCCTTTGGAGGGAGTTATAAAGTCTATGGCTAAACCAACCCACTGCCGTTGAGTTGACTGCCAACTCACAGCAACCCTATAAGACAGAGAACAACTGCTCTAAAGGGTTTTCAAGGCTGTGAATCTTTGCAAAAGCAGACTGCCTCATCTTTCTCCCATGGAACAGCTGGTGGGTTCAAACCACTGACCTTCTAATTAGCAGCTGAATGCTTTAACCTCTGCCTTGCCAAAGCTCCTTGAAGATTAGGACTAGAAAGACCATATTAAGTAATCCACTGCACCATAACTGGGAACATCAATTCCTGGAGACCCAAAATACTATTGTGGCCCATAGTCAAGGTGAAGCCTTAAAGTGGTCTTTAATCTTCATCAGTAAGTGCTTCCAGTCCTATTCACTTTAGGCAAGCAAGGTTGTATCATCTGCATATTGCAGGTTAATGATTTTTCCTCCAATCCCGATGCTGCATTCTTCTTCAGATAGTCCAGTTCTGTGTATTATTTGCTCAACATATAGTTTTAATAAGCATGGTAAAAGGATACAACCCTGATGCACTCCCTTCCTGACTTAAAACCATGCCAAAAACCAAACCAAATTCACTGCTGTTGAGTCAATTCTGACTCATAGCGACCCCTTCTTTGGTTTATGAGGCAGTATCACTATGGAGTAGATTGCTCAACCTTCCTTCCAAGGAGTGGCTGGTGAGTTTGAACCGCTAGCCTTCTGGTTAGCAGACAAATGCTTTAGGCACTACGCCACAACAACTCCCTAAAACCATGCTGTTGTTATTCTGTGCTGTCAATTTGGACCTGACTCATAGTGACCCCTCCTTTTGCCCAACCTTCCGAGGAGTGGCTGGTGGGTTGGAACCACCAGCCTTCTGGTTAGCAGTCAAGTGCCTTAGGCACTATGCTACCAGAGCTCTCTTAAAACCATGCAGTATTCCCTTATTCTGTTCAAACAACTGCCTCTTCATTCAGGTCCCTTGTGAACACAATTAAGTGTTCTGGAATTCCCATACTTTGCAATGCTATCCATAATTTTTTATGATCCACATAGTCAAATGCCTTCACATAGTCAATAAAACACATCTTTCTGGTATAAAACTTCTTTCTGGTATTCTCTGCTAAGATAGTTGGAGTTGTGTGTCAAGTTGGCTGGACCACAATTCTGAGTAGTTTAAGCAGTTGTGATATGGGTTATTCCCATGATGAGATCAGATGTATATGTTTTGAGCAGCCAATCTGTTGGAGGTGAGTTTCCCTAGGGGTGTGGTCTGCTTCCAATGTATTTATGGACATCCTGGGAAATGAGACACTCTTCTGTGGATCAGGATCCTGTTGTGCTGCCTACAACTATCCATGAACAAATAACCCACCATTCGGCCTGGTGATCCTGGATTCATCATTCATCGGAGTCAACAGCCAGTATACTGCCTGCCAACCTTGAGTTTGTCATCACCTGCAGCTGTGTGAGTCAGGAAAAGTCTCCAGGTTGGCGTTTGATCTAGGAACTTGGGACTTGACAGCTACTATAAATGTGTGAGCCATTTTCCTAAGATAAATTTCTCTTTCTCTCTCTATATATATATGCTTTACTGGTTTTGCTTCTCTAGAGAACCCAGCCTAACACATCTGCTTTCAGTCAAGATCCATCTGACATCAGCAATGATATCCCTTGTTCCATGTCCTCTTTGGAATCCAACTTGGAATTCTTTTGGAATCCATAGTTCCCTATCGATGTACTACTACAACATTTTTTAAACTATGTTCTAGTCTGCATACTTTTACTTAAATGTGATATTAATGATATTATTCGATAATTTCTGCATTCCATCAGATTACCTTTCTTTGGAATGGGCACTAATATGCATCTCTTCCAGTTGGTTGCCCAGGTAGCTAGCTGTCTTCCAAACTTCTTGGCATAACAAGTGAGCACTTCCAGCATTGCATCTGTTTGCTGAAACATTACAATGGGTATTCCATCAATTTCTGAAGCCTTGTTTTTCACCAATGTCTTCAGTGCAGTTAGGGGATTCTTTCTTCAGTACTATCAATGCTACCTCCTGAAATGGCTGAATGTTAGCCACTTCTTTTTGGTACAGTGACTCTGTGTATTCCTTCCATCTTCTTTGGCAACTTCAAAATGCAACACAATGCACTGCCATCAAGTTGGATCTGACTCATAGCAACCCTCCTTGGGTTTCCAAGGCAGTATCACTATGAAAGTAGATTGCCCAACCCTCCTTCCAAGGAGTGGCTGGTGGGTTTGAACCACCACCCTTCTGGTTAGAGTCAAATGCCTTAGTCACTATGCCACCAGAGTTCTCTCTTTGGCAACTTAAGCCTATTTAAATAATACCAGTGTAAATAGCCTTCACTTTCATCTTAACATACCGGTGCATACATTATGGTCAAATGCACAGATCCCTAGGCAGGTGGTGGGTACTTAGCTTCAGGTACCTTTCCAGATAAGGCCTGGCTGATGTCACCCATCAACCCCTATGCAAAGCAGTCTGAGATCAGTTGTTGCAGCCTGGTGAGACAGGAAGCCATTACCTGGACTCCTGACTCACTATGAGGGCACATACACTTTTATGTAAACAGAATTTTTAAAATTGTTTTTCTAGTAAACCAGCCAACAAGCAGTGTATGCACATGCTTGCCAACTTTACCTTCAGAACCCTCATCAATTGTTCCACTGTGTCCAGCTAGCTCAGCAGAACCCCTAAGTGGCAAACAAGAGAAGGTAGCATGGGTATTTTCTGACCTCATGGCCCCTTCAGAGCTTTCTGGCACCCACAGTGACCCGGGTGTCCTCTGATTATTTACCTGTGGAATGACTCCCCCCACCTAGATGAATCAGTGATTATAGGGAGTCACATAGAACTTGTCATTCTGGACATTCCTTCAGAGAATCTGAAACCCAGTTTGGGAACCCCAAAGTGAACTGAAGAACCACTCAAGGAAGGTGTGACCCTCTGTTTATGAACATTTGCTAGGATTGATATTAATGTAAGTGGATTTTTATAGATCACTTATTTTTCAAAGCTCAGCCATTTTGGTTAATTCTTTGAGCTGATTTCCTATTAAATAATATTAAAACATTATGTTCATGCTTTCTCCTATTTTTCTCTTGCTTTATATAATCTTAACAGATGTAACTTATTCTTTTTCCTGTCAGTTTTACAATGAAGATTTGATTCCTCCCTCAGCTTTTTTCCCAATCATGAGAAATTACTCCAGTGTCAAATCTAGGAGCAACCCTACATTAACTCCCTCTCTCACCACAGAAATGAAATCAACCAATTCATAGAACAGTGTTCTGCCTCCTATTCCTTCCCTTTCAAATAGGACTAACTCCTACGCCTTGTCTTTTTGATTTCAGCTTAAATGTCACACTGTCAGAGAGAACTTTTCTTAGGTTCACCTACTCTCATATAGAGAAAATAACATGGAAACATTAACACTGTCTTCTACCTTCAGAACTCTCATCAATTTGGAATAATACATTTATTTGTTTGGTTAGATGTTGGCCTCCTTCACTAGTTAACAAATTTCCTAAGAACAGCCCTGGTCACATTTTCTCATTGACTCTAATCAACAATTCAAGTACTCATTAAGTGCTGTATTTCCTCTAGTAATAGAGTACCTGGGTGATGCAAATGGTTACCATGTTCAGCTGCTAAGCAAAAGGTTAGAAATTTGAGTTCACCAAATTCACCTTGTATGATAGTTGGAGCTGTGTGTCAACTTGGCTGGACCACAATTCTGTGTTGTTTAAGCTGTTGTGATGTGGTTATTCCCATGATGGGATCAGATAATTATGTTTTGAGCAGCCAATCTGTTGAAAGGGAGTTTCACTAGGGGTGTGGCCTGCTTCCAGTATATCTATGGACATCCTGGGAAAAGAGACAT
>NW_006921989.1:313268-316865 GCF_000298275.1 Orycteropus afer afer
TACAAAAGCTTTACTGGTTTTGCTTCTCTAGAGAACCCAGTCTAACACATCTTGGAAGAAACACACTTAGGAAGAAAGGCCTGGCAACTACTTTTGAAAAATCAGCCACTAAAAACCCTACGGAGCACAGCTGTGCTCTGTCACAGGTCAGAGTTGACTCTACAGTGACTGGTTTTATCCTCTTGTCAAGCAGAAACAACAATAACAAGTTTAAAGCAACCTCAAGTGCTTCTACTTATAAACTTCACTTAACTGGTATTTTCCAAACCCATATTCTCTTGAGACTTCATCACAGTAAAGTCAAGAACCCTTGCACCTATTACACATGGAAGAAGGACATGTGGCCCAATCACAATTTGCCCCCACTTCCAAAGGACCTACCTTTGCTTAAATGACAGCTTCCCAGAACCAATTCCTTTTTTCCCAACCAACTTCCTAGGTTTACTCCCAAATAAAGTCTTTGTTAAAATTTTTATAACTCAACTCCAGAATCTGTTCTAGTAAATCAAAAAGTAAAAGAATGAATTCTCTTGGTTTTTGCCTTCTACAAAACTCAGATCATTTCATTTTTCTTTTCCATAAAAGTTATACAAGTATAGGCTACCACCATCATGTTTAAAACTTACCCAGCATAAACTTCTATCTTGACTCCATGCCTTCACTCTCTTCTTTCCTGAAATCTATTCTCAAACAGGAGTTAGTGGGTTCTATTTAAGTTGTAAATAGATTTATAGTCACTCTCCTGCTTAAAACATTTCAGAGGTTTCCCACTCCCTTAGAATACATTCCACAGTAAATCACTTCCCTGGTCCAGCCCCAATCTCCAGGCTATTCTTTGTCCGCTCTGCTTCAGCCAACCCTGTCTTTCTTCAGCTCAAAAAATACAACTACTCCTCTCTTACCTGCTATCTTGTTATCTGACTGTTTGCATTTATAACAATAGTAACAAAATCTACTGTGTGACTACTTTGCACATTAGCAAGGTGGTGAGCATGGCAGCAATGGCTGTGGAGACCCTCAGGAGGGTCTCCAGGAAGCTGGGTCATGCTGCCTCTTGCTCTCCAAGCTCTCCTGTTGGTGGGGTCACTACATCCAGCTGCCCCACGAGGCCAGCCTCCTCCATGGCCATGGCCTCCAGGCAGACACACAGGCAGCACTGAGCCAATGGGTGTCTCTTCTGGGTTCCTAGCTCCTATGCAGCCTGAGAACCTGCATCTCAAAATTGCGATGGCGGATGTAGTCCAAGATGGTGGCATGGACAGACACTTCATAATGTCCCTCTTACAACAAAGACCAAGAAAACAAGTGAATGGGATACAGACAGTTTTGGAACCTTGAGTATCAAGGGCAAGCCTCAAGAATCAGACCAAGTGCCAAGTGGAAGGAAAGACTGCAGAAAAACAACAGGCGTGGAGAATTACAGATTGCTGGCACCCTGCCAGATGAATCTGCACAGCACGGCCATATTGTGACAAAGCAAATGGTGTTCCTACTGAAGTCCCAATCACTTGAAGCAGACAAGCAGGAGCAACTCTGCACACACATCAGAACCAGGAGTGCTTCCCACCCTGAGAAAATTAAGTACACTCAACACATCCACTGCGCCCAGCCTCCATGCCGGACAGCCCGAGAGCCTATGTGCCCCCCTCACCTCTCACATGGAATTATGGCCCAGTGGCACTCACCACTGCCCTGCTCCCTGAACTGGGGACCCCTGGATTGGTGATGCTTGCCCCTTGACTCTGCCATTTGTGTCAGGGACCTGCGCATTGGCAGTACCTGCCTTTCCACTTGGCCACAGGCACCAGGGGCCCATGAAATAGAGGTTCCTGCTCCTACATCCAACTGCCCACACTGGTGGTGCCCACTCCTCTGTCCAGCCACTGGCACCAGGAGCACACCAACCGGGGGATGCACACTCCTACACCCAGCCACCTGCACTGGGGGCCTGGAGACCAGTACCACCTCCTGCTCTCTCCAGTTATCTGCACTGGGGTTCCAGGAACTAGCAGCACACCCTTCCCTGTGTTTCACACTAACAGGTAGGGGCATGCTCTTCTAGTAGGCACATCTGGATTAGCAGTAACACCCTTGCATTGTTCCCCACACCGTTCTCCCCCCTGCAGCTGCAGACTTTTACCCACTCCAAACACCCTCGCATAGCCCTGCCTGCCCAGGACCATTGGTAAGAGTTTCCATAATAATTACCCAATGACTGATGACTCAGGCACCATTGCCCTCACCTCCCAGCAACTGGCAGTGTGCACATACAACACCCAACCCAATGACCATTGGAAATACTCCCTGTATCCACACCCAGGTAAATGGCTGGACAGACATATCACCTCACTAGCAACACCAGCTACATCCTCAGCTGCCCCCACAAGACCAGGAAACATACATACACACACACACACACACACACAGCTGCTGCCCTACCCAACTAGACATACTTTGTGAGAGCTCCTGAGTGGTTAGACTAGTGACCAGATTAGCATATACAGCCCACCTACTCAGATATGTCTAAACAAGACAAATTTAAAAAATCAAGATACAGCAAACAAACACACAATAAATCAGTAAGTATTATAACACCTTAATGCCTTGGAGCTCCAGTAGCATAGTGCCTAAGGCACTTGACTGCTAACCAGAAGGCTGGCGGTTCAAACCCACCAGCCACTCCTCAGAAGGAAGATGGGGCAGTCTACTTCCGTAGTGATACTACTGCCTCAGAAACCCAAGGAGGGGTCGCTATGAGTCAGGTCCAACTCGACAGCACATAACAACAACAATGCCTTCGAGACAACAACAGAAAAAACAAACTCACTCCCGTCGAGTCAATTGTGACTCATGGCAACCCCTCCTTGAGTTTCCAAGGCAGTATCTCTATGAGAGTAGACTGCCCAATCTGCCTTCTGAGGAGTACCTGGTGAATTTGGCCCACCAGCCTGCTGGTTAGCAGTCAGATGCTTTAGGCACTATGCCACCAGAGCTCCCTTGGAGACTACAGGCAATATTAAATCACATGAAGAAACAGGTCAAATGGCTCCAGCAAATGACCAAAATAAAGAACACAAAACCTTTGGAGGAAGAAATGGTAACAGAACTATTTGATAAGGAATTCAGAAGACTAACATACAAGGTTCTCCAAGAGATCATGGAGAACCAACAAAACTGATGAAAACTAGACAAAAACACAGATAAAGCAATAGAGTAATTCAGGAAAATGAAATGAGGTGAGAGAGGAAAATTTAAGAAACAATGAAAATGAATTATAATCTTTGCCCAACCTAAGTAGGGAAGTTCTGTTGAACAGTGAAACAATTTGTGAGGCCAGAGACATCTGGCTCAGGCCAGCTTGAAAAACTATGTATAGAGAGTAGAAAAATTCCTCAGCCCTGATTCCTTCAAAAGTTTGGAATTAGAAATACCATTTGACCCAGCCATTCCATTACTAGGTATATATCCTAAAGAAGTGAGAGCCATGACAAGCATAGACATATGCACACCCATGTTCATCACAGCACTATTTACAATAGCCAAAAGAGGGAAACAACCTAGGTGTCCATCAACTGAGGAATGGATAACCAAACTATG
>NW_006921989.1:318036-318877 GCF_000298275.1 Orycteropus afer afer
TTATGCACAGGGAGACAGCTCAGGGGGCAGGAGTGCATGGAGGGATGGACACAGGGAAGAGGTAATTATCAGGAGGAAGTGGGAGGGGAGCTGTTAGTAAATTGTAGTGAATGTCATGAGACAAAGTGCATGTGAACTGCTGTGTGGAATGTGAATTTGCTCTGTAAATTTCACCCAAATCACAATTTAAAAAGAAAGAAAGAAAATTCCTCAGCCCTGCTCCCCCTCCCTTCTTCCTCTGCCCACACTCCCCCTCCTCTCTTCCTCTCAAGCATGTTTTTTGCTTCTATAAAAACTGCTAGCTAGCATCTTTTTGCAACTAGCTAGCATCTTTTTGCAAATAACCAATCACCCTTTTACCCCGAATACCCCTGAAGAAGAACCCCATAAAGGCTCCATGTGGCCTTTGTTTGGGGCTCAGTCTCTGGATGTGAATCCACTGAGTCTGTGCTAGCATGAAGAAATAAAGGTCCTTCCTTTTCTCACCATCCCGCTTGGCATTAGCATTTCCCTTTGTAGCTCCAGTAACAAATACAAGAACAAAATGACAAAATAAGTAGAGAATTAGAAACCATATAGAAATAGCAACAAGAAGCCCAAAAGATTAACAATAAAATTTCAGAAATAGACAACTCAATAGAAGGACATAGGAGCAGAACTGAATCAATAGGAGACAGAATCAGTGAAGATAAAGGTAAATTTCAAAGTAACCACAAATGATGAATAGGTAAAACAAATCTACTCATCAAAAGAAAAACAAAGACTCAGTACACACAATATCAACAACAAAAGAAATGAAAAGAAAACCTACAAACAAAAAGAACTCAGAATAGAAAATTAA
>NW_006921989.1:319259-325019 GCF_000298275.1 Orycteropus afer afer
ATATATAAAGTAAACGATAACCAAAAAAGAGCAGGACTGGCAGTATTAATCTCTGTTAACACAGACTTTATGGCAAAATCCACCATAAAAAATAAGAAAGAAAGTTACATAATGATTAAACAGTCAATCCAACAAGAGGATATAACCATAATATACACATTCAATGACAGGGCTCCCAAAAACATGAAACAAACTTTAACAGCAATGAAAAGAGAAACAGTTCCACAATAATAGTAGAAGATTTCAACACACCACTTTCGTGAAGCACAGAACTAGAAAGAAACTCAACAAAAATATAGATCTAATGCCACAGTCAACCAACTTGACCTCATAGACATACACAGAACATTCTACCTAAGAGGAGCAAAGTATATATTCTTTTCCAATGCACATGGGTCATTCTCCAGACTAGACCAATTTTAAGCTACAAAGCAAGCCACAACAAAACCCAAAACACTGAAATAATACAAAGCATTTCTCTGATCACAATGCTATAAACATAGAAATCACTAATGGAAGAGCAAAAGAAAAAATCCAAACCATGGAAAGTGATTAAAACCTTTCTTAAAAACCACTGGGTAATAGAGGGGGGGAAAAAAAAAAAAACTTCCTAGAATAAAATGAGAATGAAAACACAGCATACCAATACTTTTGGGATACAGCAAAAGCAGTGCCTAGAGGTCAGTTTATAGCAATAAACATACAAATACCAATAAAGAACAAAGGGCCAAAATATTAACTCCAGAATACCAAATATATATATATACAGCAAAGCCACAAGAAGAAAGGAAATAATATAGAGCAGAAATAAATGAAACAGAACAGAAAAATGATCAAAAGAATCAACCAGACCAGAAGTTGGTTTCTGGAAAGGATCAATAAAATCAACAAATAACTGGCCAAATATTGACTAAAGAAAAGCAGAAGAAGCAAATAACCCAAAAAAGATATAAGATGGGTGACAGCCAAACAGAAGCAACTGAAATTTAAAAGATCCTAGCAGAATACAATGAAATATTGTACTCCAACAAATTTGAAAACCTAGAGGAAATGGACAAATTTCTAGAAACACACTACCTAACACAAACTGAGGTAGAAAAACTGAACAGAACCTTAACAAAAGAAGAAATTTAAGAGGTTAGGAAAAAAAAAAAAAAAAAAAACTTCCAACAAAGGAAAAAAAAAAAAAAAGCCTGGGCCCAGATAGCTTCACTGAAGATTTCTACCAAACATTCAGAGAAGAGCTCACCCAATACTACTCATACTATTTCAGAGTATAGAAAAGGAAAGAATACTCCTACATTCATTCTATGAAGCCAGCATAACCCTGGTAGGTACACTTCTTAGACCAATCAACCAGGGGAGATAAGGACAATATTTGCACAGGAAGATAGCTCAGAGGGTAGGAATGAATAGGAAAGAAGGACACAGGGAAAAGGTAACCACAGGGGGGAAATGGGAAGAGAGCTATTACATTATGGGGATTCCAATCAATGTCATGAAGCAAGATGTGTATGTACTATTGAATGGAAAATGAATTTGTTCTGTAAACTTTCACCCAAATCACAATTTTAAAAAAGTCAAAGAAAGGTTTACATACCAAAGGAAACTTTCTTTGTTGGTTACCAAGGACGGGAGAGAAAATTCCAAGCTAGGTAGACATGTATTGATTGGATGAAGGGAAAGGCAATATACCAAAAGCAAGTGACCACCACAATATCACTAAGGAAAAGGAAGAAATGAAGAGGTGCACAAGACATACAGACAACTAAGATAAATGCTATTACATACACAATATTACATTATCAGTAATAGCAAACATTAACCTATGGGTGGATACATAGGTAGACAGGCAAGATGATCAGGTAGGTAAATGAATGGGAATATACCCATGACCATATATAGGTTTGGCAGACGACATTTCTATACAGTATTTGTATGTGCTATAAAAATGTCGAGGCTGGGAATATGGTGTCATACCTATAACCCACAGGTTTGTTCCCTCTACCAACTTAATCCCTGCAAAACTAGGTAAAGCAGATAGAAATAATGATACTGGAGCTAAGAGCAGCTAAGGAGAAGATAAAGTATCAGATTTAATGAAAGCAGAGAAAAAGAGAAGATTAAACAACTGGGAAAAATAAATGAACCTCCTAGCCAGCAGAGAAGGAGATAGAGAGGACTCATTAGAAATACAAAAGAGGTCTGCAGAGGGAAGGCGGGAGTAAAAAAAAAAAAAAGAAAGAAAGAAAGAAAATCACAGAAACCAGAGAGGCATTGGAAACTCAGAATACCCACAATGGGAGTTTTTGGTGGGAACGTTGGGCTCTGAGTGAGTAGATAATTTCACCAGGAAAAAGATCAAGATCCCCCTTGGCTCGGGCTCCTGCAGAACCCAGAAAGAAGTGAAGGAAAGGGAGAAACTCCCTCCGAGTAGACAAAGCCCTGGAGCAAGTGCACAGCATGACCCCTTTTAGCACAAAGTGCACCAGGATACTGGGTTTTTGTGACTTCTTGATTCAAGTGGAAAGTAGTGGCCCTCTAACAATTGGGATTTCTGTCGATTTTGAACCACAGGTCTTTGATTAACTGCAGGATGTCAGCATTAGTAGATGGCACAGGAAAACACAAACTACACTGCCTGCGCTGGCAGCCATGACTGAACTGTCACCAAAATGTGGAAAATGGGGACTCGCTATTGGTGCCTTTTTTTTTTTTCTTTTTTCCTCTTCTCCCCTGCCTCATGAAATAGAAGGAACACATTAATCCACTACCAGGCAACAGGAGTTATTACACTGAACACTTCACCCAATAGTAAATAACACCAATAACTCCTGTGTCACAGAATCAATGACAGATGGTGGACAACATCTGCTCATCCCAACTCCAAATCCCCTTCATGATGAACAGAGACATGTACCACATCCCCACCAGTGATGCCACCAACACAGAGAGAGCTGGAGAGTAACCCAGTACAGCCAAATTAATAACCAAAAAAGTACACCTGCTCCACACTTTCAGATACAGTAAAACATAAAATCAGGATGAAACAAATCAATACATAACTAATAATTAAAGACAACAACTTCAAAATGTCTAGGGAACAAAAAACCACCTCAAATCAAACAAACAAACAAACAAAAAAGGATAAGACAATAGAGATAAAAGCCCAGGCTAAAGAATTATCTATCAGGGAAGAAGAACTAGCAGTAAAACTATCCAAGAAAGAATTCATATAGATATATATAGGACTCTCTAAGACCACAAGGAAACCACAAACAGAATCAACAAGAAGACAGGCAGTACCCTGGCAAAATTCAGCAAAACCATTCAAGAACAAAATAACAAGATAAATATACAATTAGAACTCATACAAAAACAGCAATTAGAAATTCAGAAGATGAACACTAAAATTACAGAGACAGACAACACAGTGGAAGGACAAAAGAGTAGACTAGCACTGGATGAAGAACATATTTCCCAACTAGAAGACAAATCCCTTGACACCAGCCTGTGTGAAGAAAAATCAGAACAAAGAGTTAAGAGAATTGAAAAGAACTAAGAGTTATATGGGATGACATGAAAAGAAACAACATATGCCTCACTGGAATACCCAAACAAGAAAAGGGGGAAAAAAAAAAAAAAAACACTGAGAAAATTGTGGAAGACTTGCTCACAAAAAATTACCTCCATATCATGAAGGAAGAAAGGATATCTGTCCAAGAAGCTCAACAAACCCCATACAGGATACATACCAAGAGAAAGTCACCAAGATATATTATAATCAAGTTCTCCAAAACCAAAGACAAAGAAAGGATCTTGGGAGCAGCTTGGGAAAAATGAAATGTCACCTACAATGGAAAACCAATAAGACTAACCTGATTTCTCAGCAGAAACCATGCAAGCAAGAAGGCAATGGGATGGCATATATAAAACATTGAAGAAGAAGAACTTCCAGCCAACAATTATCTATCCAGCCAAATTGTCCCTCAAATATGAGGGTGAAATCAAGACATTCTCAGACAAATAGAAATTAAGGGAATTTGTGAAAACCAGACCAACTGTATAAGAAATACCAAAGGGAGGCCTTCCAATAGAGAACCCACAACAGAGAACAACAAATTAAAATCAAGACATTTGACATTACCACTTAGAAACCAAACCAGAAACAGACGCTCAAAATAAGCTCATAAAATAAAGTACACAGAAAAATAAGTGAGTCAATCTGTAGATGACACCAGCAACAAAGCAAACAGAGGGAGTAAAAGTTTTAATTACAAAACTTCCAAATGGAGAGGAAGACAGGACAATGCTTTACAGAACTGACTGTCCCAGACTTGAGATAAGAATTTACTTCAGGGTAACCACAAAGAAAATTAACAATCTCCCTAAGCAAACTCAGAAAGAAGAAAAACACACAGGCTTAGTAAGCACAAAACCAACAGTAATGAAGAAACGAGAAGAAACACTTGATAATAAAATGAGCTCAGCACAGAAAATACTTGGAATAAGGAAATCACCAACAACACAACAACAACAAATAGAATGACAGCAATCAATACCTACCTATCACTAATCACACTCAATGTGAATGGACTAAATACACCAGTCAAGAGAAAGAAAGTGGAAGAATGGACAAGAAAATAAGACCCAACTATATGCTGCCTACAAGAGACCCACTTTAGACAGAAAGATAAAAACAAATTAAAAACTGAGGGGTGGAAAAAAATATACCAAGCTAATGGCAACCAAAAAAGAGCAGGAGTGGCAGTATTCATTTCTGATAAAATACACTTCAGGGTGAAAAACAGCATATGGAACAAAAAAGGAAATTATACGATGCTAAAAGGCTCAATTGACCAAGAAGATATCACCATAATTAATATCTCTGCACCCAATGAAACTGCTCCAAAATACATAAAGCAAATATTAACTGAATTGAAAGGAAAAACTCTACAATAATAGTAGAAGACTTTTAACGCACCACTTTCAAGGAGGGACAGAACTAGAAAAAAAACTCAGCAAAAATACAGAAGAACTCAACAACACAATCAACCAACTTGATCTCACAGACATATACAGAGCACTCCACCCAAAAATAAAAAAAGCACAATACACATTCTTCTCCAGGTCACATAGATCATTCTCCAGAATAGACCACATGTTAGGACAAAAAACAAGACTCAATAATCTAAAAAATACTGAAATACTACAAAGCATCTTCTCAGATCACAATGCTCTAAAATTAGAAATCAATAATAGGAAGATCAAGGAAAAAATATCAAATATGTAGAAACTGAATAATACACTGTTCAAAAACTACTGGGTAACAGAAGAAATAAAGTGTGGAGGAAAAAATCCCTAGAAACAAAGGAGAATAAAGATACAACTTACCAAAACTTTTGGGACACAGCAAAAGCAGTACTCAAGAGGTCAATTTATAGCAATAAAGCATACATCAAAAAAGAGGAAAGGAACAAAATCAACATCCTAACTCAACAACTCCAACAATTAGAAAAAGAACAAAAGAAACCTACAGTATCCAGAAATAAGGAAATAATAAAGATCAGAGCAGAAGAAATGAAACAGGGAAAAAAAATAGAGAAAATCAACAAAACAAGAAGCTGGTCCTTCGAAAAGATTAACAAAATGTACAAACTAGTGACAAATTTAACAAAGGAAAAGAAAGAGAAGATGCAAATAACACAAATAATAACTGAAAAGGGCAACATCACAACAAAACCAACTGAAATTAAAAAA
>NW_006921989.1:328799-333671 GCF_000298275.1 Orycteropus afer afer
AATCCAACAACATATCAAAAAAATAATACTTCATGACTAAGTAGGATTCATACCAGGTATCCAAGGATGGTTCAACATCAGAAAGAAACAATCAATGTAATGCACCACATAAGCAAAACAAAAGAAAAGAACAATATGATCATATCAATTGATGCAGAAAAGGCATTTGATAAAATCCAACACCCATTCCTGTTCAGAACTCTCAGCTAAAAAGGGATAGAAGGAAAAATCCTCAACTTAATAAAGGGCATATACACAAAGCCAACAACCAACACTATTGTTAACAGAGAAAGACTCAAAGTATTCCCTTTGAGAATGGTAACCAGACAAGGATGCCCTCTATCACCACCTCTATTTAACATTGTATTAGAAGTCCTAGCCAGGGCAATAAGGAAGAAAGAGAAATAAAAGGCATCCAAATTGGCAAAGAACAAGTAAAGCTATCTCTATTTGCAGATGGCATGATCCTATAAATAGAAAACCCAAAAGACTCAGCAAAAAAAAAGTATTGGAACTAATAGAAAGATTCAGCAAAGTGACAGGACACAAGGTCAACATACAAAAATAAGTTGGATTCCTCTACATCAACAAAAAGGCCTCTGAAAGGGAAATAAGGAAACCAATGCCATTACAATAGCTACCAAAAAGATAAAATATTTAGGAATAAAACTTACCAGAAGCACAAAAGACCTATACAAAGAAAACTACAAAACACTACTACAAGAAACTACAAGGGATCTACATAAATGGAAGTACTTGCCTTGTTCATGGATAAGAAGACTGAATATTGTAAAAATGTCAATATTACCCAAAGCAATCTACACATTCAATGCAATCCTGATGCAGATACCATCAATATTTTTTAAGGATATGGAAAAAAACAATTATTAATTTCATATGGAAAGGAAAGAGACCTCACATAAGCAAAGCACTGCTGAAGAAGAAAAACAAAGTAGGAGGTCTCATACTCCTGGATCTCAAAACCTAATATACAGGTACAGTAGTTAAAACAGCATGGTATTGGTACAATGATAGACAGATAAACCAATGGGACAGAATCAAAAACCCAGAAATATACCCATCCATCTATGGACAGCTGCTCTGTGACAAAGGACCAAAACCTATTAAATGGGGAAGAGATAGGCTCTTTAACAAATGATGCTGGCAAAACCAGATATTTTTTTTCCAGTCTGTACGTTCTTTTTATCTTTTCGAGAAAAATCCACTTGCAGAAAAATGAAACAAGACTCATATCTCACCCCATACATAAAAACAAACTCAAGTTGGATCAAAGACTTAAATATAAAACTCATCAAAGATAAAATAGGGGCAAATCTAGGGCCTCTAACTTACAGCATAAATTGACTATCAAACATAACCCAAAATGTACAGGCAGTGGAAGAGAAGCTGGATGACTGGGACCTTTTAAAAATTAAATTCTTATGTGCATCGAAAGACTTCTTCAAAAAAGATTAAATATATATATATATTTGGCTGTGACACATCTGACAAGGGACTGCTAAAGGGGCAGGAAGGCAGCATCTTTCAGCATAGTGCCTAAGGCACTTGACTGCTAACCAGAAGGCTGGCGGTTCAAAACCCCCAGCCACTCCTCAGAAGGAAGGTTGGGCAATCTACTTCCGTAGTGATACCGCCTTGGGAACCCAAGCAGGGGTCACTATGAATTGGGGCCAACTTGATGGCACATAACAACAACAACTATGCAAGAGGAAGACAGAATCACCATCAGCAGCCTAAGGCCTGTTCCTATGAAGCCAGACATGCCACTACCCCCCCAGCCCTCTTAGCAACCTAGACACCAACTGTCCCTCCTGTGGCACTCACCACCTCTTTGCTGAGTTTGATAATTCACTGTAGTGGCCATACAGAACTCACAAATTACGGAGTTTATTAGGGAAACAACAGGTTATAATTCAAGTTCAGGAATACATGCAGGATACAGTTCTTTGTTCAAGATAGTCTCCCTTCTGCTGTGTCCTTAGACACACTTCTCTGACCCTTGGCCTCTTGGCCTGGCCTCTGCCTCTGTGGGCTAGGTAAGCCTGCCACTCTGTCTCGGGCCTCAGTTGGGCATCTGTCTCAGCTGGGTGTCTCTCTCAGCTGGCAATGAAATTCCCTACCCCCCACTTCTAGAAGGGCTCATTTTAAGCCTGGCAGAGTGGCAAAACTAACAAATCCCAACATCAGAGTTCTACACACCTGAGAGAACTTTTCCAGAAGATTACTTCATGATACTCCAACAGAAATACCCTAGGTGGATGACTTTAACAATCAGGAGTTTAAACACAGCTACTCATTTGCTCATGGCAAATTCCACCACAGAGTTTAATTGCCACTCTCGTTATAGGGAATTACTACTACAAGCTGCCCAGCCAAGTTGACACATATTTGCATGGTCCCATCCAGTAATCTGGTGGGAGTTACAAAGACTATGGCTAGAAAAGCTGTGGTAGTTCAGTTTGTGTGTCAACTTGGCTGGGCCTGGATGAGTGGCTGGGCAGCTGGTGGTAGTTATTCCCCATGATAAGACTGGTAATCAACTCTATGGTGGAATATACCACAAGCAGCTGAGTAGCTGCCTTTGGGATGTGGTCTGCCTCCTGTATATAAGCAGAAGCCTTGGGGAATGGTCTCTAGCCTATGGCACGCTTGGACCCTGCATATAGCTGTGTCATTGTTCAGCAGCCTGCTACACTCTGCTGACCTTGGGATTTACAATGGACTTAAGTTAATGGCCTGCCATGTGGTTTGGTAACATTGGGACTGTGTCTTTTTACTTGTCAAACTTGGGGCTTCTCAGCCTCAGCAGCCAGCAGCTGTCTGAGTGAAGAAACACCTCTAGCATCAGTGGGCCAGGAGCAGGAGGCAGAGCTGGACCCCAAGGTTGAGGAGCTTCACCCAGCCCCTAGAGACTGGCACCTTGAACTTGGATATAAAGCCTCCAAACTGTAAGAGAATAAACTCCTGTTTGTTAAGGCCATCCCATTTGTGGTGTATTTCCTGTCAAAGCGGCACCAGGTAACCAGAACAAAAGCCATACCATGTAATTCACTACAACACAGGGACTTATCTCCAAAATTTATGGAAGGCTTCAACACCTCAACACCAAAAAAAAAAAAAAATCCAATTCAGTAATGGGCAAGGGACATGAACAAACACTTCACTAAAGATGATATACTACTGGTGGCCAGCAAACATATGAGGAAATGCTCACACTCATTAGACATTAGGGAGATGCAAATCAAGACAACTTTGAGATATCATCTCAGCACAGCAATAATAGCAAAGTTCAACAAGACAGAAAATAATAAATGCTGGCAAGATTGCGGAGACACTGGAACGCTTATACACTGCTGGTGGGACTGCAAAACAGTACAACCGTTGTGGAAAATGGTATGGCATTTCCTTAAAAAACTGAAAGTAAAAATACCATTTGATCCAGCAATTCCATTACTAAGAATATATCCTAAAGAGGTAAGAGACAGGACACAGACATATGCACACCCATGTTCATTGCAGCACAATTCACTATATAGCAAAGAGATGAAAACAATCTAAATGCCCATCAACAGATGAATGGATAACCAAACTATGACACATTCACACAACAGAATACTATGCTACATTAAGAACAATGAAGAATATGCGAATCATCTCACAACACAGAGGACATTATACTGAGTTAAATAAGTCAATTGCAGAAGGACAAATAGCATATGAGCCCATTATTGTAAAAAGTCAAGAAAAGGTTTACTTAGGGAAGGAAACTCATTTTGTAAGTTAACAGAGATGGGAGGGAAAGGACATTTTGGACTAGTTGGGGGTCAAATGTTGATTTGGGTGAGGGGAGGGATGGTATGGAAAGAGTCTGTCACCAGCATGATGATAATGGGGAAAGGAATGACACTGAAACATACACATAAGATACAGACAACAGAGGCTAACAGTATATGAATAATACTGCATTACCACCAACACCAAACACCAGCCTACAGATAAATGCATAAACGAGTGAGAGGATCAGGTGGGGGTCAGCAAACAGGAATATACCCTAGACCAAGGATAGATTTGGCTGAAGATAATCTTACATAGGCACTTATGCTACAAAATTAGCCACACACATTACAGAAGCAACAGAAGACAGAGTTGAAGTAACCTCTCAGAGACAACCAAACACCTTGAGAAAGAGAAATCACTGAGCCTGCCAACTCGGGACCATAGTTTCAGAGGACACCAAGCTCAAATGGCACAACATAGTCCATAAATATCTTGTCCTACAACCTACTTTGGTGACTAGTGACTGAGGTCTTAAAAGTTTTCAAGCAGCCATCTTAGATGCAACAATTGATCTCCTCTCATCTGAAGCAAAGAAGAGTGAAGAAAATCAAAGGCATCTGGAAACAATTAGTCCAAGGATATGATAGACCCCAAGACCAGAAGAACTAGATGGTGCCCCACTACCAATGCCAACCACTCAGAAAGGGATCAAAACTAGAAATCCTGGATAGAGTGGGAGGAAAAATATGGAACAAAATTCAAAAACACAAAAATGACCAGAATTACTGGTTGGATAGAGTCTGGGGGAAACCCCAAGACTATGGCCCTGGGTTACCCTTCAGGCCTGGAATTGGACTCACTCCCATGGATTGGCTCTCCACCCAACAGTAAAAAGACCTATATGCAAAACACCTACCCCAGGGTGATGCACCCACCTACTCTAGGATTATACACCCCTTGGAGCAATCAGCATGGGGCACCAGAGGGGCAGCATTCACACAGAAGGAAAACTGAACAAAGAGGAGTACTGCTAAAGGGGCAGGGAAGGGGCATCTTTTTTTTTTTTTTTTTTTT
>NW_006921989.1:334926-336041 GCF_000298275.1 Orycteropus afer afer
CATTCCCTCCCCTTCCCTCCCACCCCTGGTAACCAACAAAGAAAATGTCCTCCAATATATAAACCTTTCCTTAACTTTTACAATAACGGACTAGGAAGGGGCATCTTTTGATCACCTCTAACTACACAAGAGGAAGACAGAATCACCATCAGCAGCCCAAGGCCTGTTCCTATGAGACCAGACATGCCGCCACCCTCCAGTCCTCTTACCAACCTTGACACCAACTGTCCCTCCCATGGCACCTACCACCTGTTTGCTAACCAAACCAAAACCAAACTCACTGCTGTCGAGTCGAATCTGACTCATGGCAACCCCTCCTTGGGTTTCCAAGGCATATCTCTACAGAAGTGGATTGCCCAGTCTTCCTTCCAAGGAAAGCCTGGTGAGTTTGAACCACCAGCCTTCTGGTTAGCAGTAAAATGCCTTAGGTACTATGCCACCAGAGCTAGGTTTGATAATTTGCTTCAATGGCCACACAGAACTCACGGATTATGGGGTTTATTAGGGAAGCAAGAGGCCACAATTCAAGTTCAGGAACATGCTCAGGATACAATTATTCGATCAGGATAGTCTCCCATCTGCTGTGTCCTTAGACACACCTCTCTGGCTCTTGGCCTCTCAGCCTGGCCTCTGCCTCTGTCTCCTGCCTAAACTGGGCATCTCTGTCAGCTGGGCGTCTCTCCCAGACAGCACTGAGATTCCCCCTCTGCCTCTAGGAGGGCTCTTTTCTTTTCTTTCTTTTTTTTTTTTTAATTTTATTGTGATTTGGGTGAAAGTTTACAGAGCAAATTCATCTTCCATATAGCAATTCACATACACTTTGTCTCATGATATTGACTGGCAACAGCTCTCCTCCCACTTCGTCCCCAGAGCCACCTCTTCCCTGTGTCCTTCCCTCCCATGCACTCCTGCCCCCTACTCTGTCTCCCTGTGCATACACAGCCCTTCTATTCTCCCATGATTGTTCTCTCCAAGGAGTGTATCTACCTAATGTAAATGTTCAGCTCACATGCCTGTCTTTTGTTTGGCTGAAAGCCACAGGAATGGGTTCAATTCCAGACCTGAGAGCCAGCTAGTGGCCACAGTCTCAGGGGTTCCACCAGGCTCTATCAGAC
>NW_006921989.1:336326-341698 GCF_000298275.1 Orycteropus afer afer
CTCTGGATGAGGAGAGACCCATTGTTGCATCTAGATGGCTGCCTGCAAGCTTTTAAGATCCTCGTCACTACTTACCAAAGAAAGATGTGGAACAATGCTTTTGTGTAGTACATTA
Source organism: Orycteropus afer afer (assembly GCF_000298275.1). Lineage (NCBI taxonomy): Eukaryota > Metazoa > Chordata > Mammalia > Tubulidentata > Orycteropodidae > Orycteropus > Orycteropus afer. The sequence goes on from NW_006921989.1 coordinate 336,442, forward strand.
TGCCAATTGAGCTTGTAGGAGGGCCCGTTTCAAGCCTGGCAGAGTGGCAGAACTAACCAATCCCAACATCAAAGTTCTACACACCTGAGAGAGAGCGAACTTTCCCAGATTACTTCCTGCTGCTCCATCAAAAATACCCCCCAGGTGGATGACATTAACATTCAGGAGTTTAAAAGCAGCTACTCAGTTGCTCATGGCAAAGTTTACCATGGAGTTAGTTACCAGCCTTATTAAAGGAAATAATTACTACCAGCTGCCCAGCCAAATTGACGGATATTTGCATGGTTCCACCCAGTAATCCAGTGGGAGATACAAAGGCTGGCCAGAAAAGCCATACCATGCAACTCACTACACCATAGTTAAGAAGCACACAGGGGGGGCAGTCACAGGGATGAGAGGGGAGGAGAGTTTGTCATGGTTGGGGATGGTAATCGGGACATCAAATCAAATGTACACAAACGATTGAATGTAAAACAAATCTTTCTCTCTAAATTTGTACACAAAGCACAATAAAATTAAAAATAAAAACATCCACATATATATATAACAGAGGTAACAAGGGCAAAGTTATGATAGCATTTTAGCCAAGACCAATACCTTGATAGAGTGAGTCACTGGCCTGACGGCTCGGGATCATGGCCTCAGGTGATATCAAGCTTAATTGGCATAACATAGTGCACAAAAACAGCGTTCTACATCATACTTTGGTGAGTAGGGATTAGGGTTTTAAAAGCTTTTAGGCAGCTATCTAATATGCAACTATTGTTCTCTCCTCATCCAGAGCAAAGAAGAGTGAAGAAAATCAAAGACACATGGAAACAATTAGTCCAAGGGACTAAGTAACATGGGAACCTCAGCCTACATGACCCTGAGACCAGAAAAACTAGATGGTGCCCAGCTTCCACTGCCAAACACTTAGAAGGGGATCAAAATTGGAGAATGCTGAATAGAGTGGGAGAAAAATGTGGAACAAAAGTCAAAATCATAAAATAAAATAAAACTAGGCTTACTGGTCTAAGAGTGGTGAAACTCCTGAGACTATGGCCCCTAGTCATCCTTCAGGCTTGTAACTGAACTCACTCCCATGGCTTAACCTTCACCCAAACAACAGACAGGCCAAAAAGGTATACAATTACATCAGGGCAGTGCATGCCTTAGAACAATCAACCATGGAAGATCAGAAGGGCAGCATTTGCACAGGGAGGTAGCTCAGAGGGCAGGAATCCATAAGAAAGAAGGACACAGGGAAAGGAAACTTCAGGAAGGAGGTAGGAAGAGAACTGTTACACTGTGGGGATTGTAATCAATGTCATGAAACAAAATGTGTATGAACCGTTGAACAGAAAATGAATCTGCACTTAAACTTTTACCCAAATCACAATAAAAAGTTAAAAAAAAAAAAAAAAAAAAACAGATTGTTGGAAAACAAGATATTCTGGGTGTCAAATACCAACCTACAAATTTCTTCCTAACTCAAGAAGAAAAGTCTATCTTTAAAGAGTGCTCTGGGGATCGCTATCTTTACCAAGTAATCAAACTTAGCATTACTAATAAAGGGACAATATAAATTTATGCCCTCCTGATAGGATGCAAAGGAGCTGTCATGGCGCAGTACTTGAAGCATTCAGCTGCTAACCAAAAAAACATCTGCGGTTTGAACCCACCAGCCACTCTATGGGAGAAAGATGAAACAATCTGCTTCTGTACAAATATACAGCCTTGGAAACTCTATGGGGTAGGTCTGGGGGAAAAAAAAAAACACTGATAATGAGTCAATTCTGACTCATAGCAACCCCCATTGGGTTTGAGGCAGTAAATCTTTACGGAAGTAGATTGCCCCATCTGCCTTCCACCATCCCCAATCACGACAAACTCTCCTCTCCTCCCATCCCTGTGACTAATCCTCCCTGTGTGCTTCTTAACTGCAGTGTAGTGAGTTGCATGGTGTTCTGGTTCCCTAGTGCCACTCTGACAGGAAACATACCACAAATGGGATGGCCTTAACAAACAAGAGTTTATTCTTACAATTTGGAGGCTTTAAGTCCAAGCTCAAAGTGCCAGGCTCCAGGGGCTGGGTGAAAGCCCCTCAACCTTGGGGTCCAGCTCTGCCTCCTGCTCCTGGCCCACTGGAGCTAGAGGCATTTCTTCACTCAGATAGCTGCTGGCTGCTGAGACTGAGAAGCCCCAAGGTTGACAAGTAAAAAGCCACAGTCCCGATGTTACCAATCCACATGGCAGGCTATTAACTTAAGTCCACTGTTGAGTCCCAAGGTTGGCAGATCTTAGCAGGCTGCTGAGCAATGACATGGCTACACACAGGGTCCAAGCATGTCAAAGACTAGAGACCATACCCAAAGGCTTCTCCTTATATACAGGAAGCAGATCACATACCCAAAAGCAGCTACCCAGCTGCTTATGGTAGATCCCACCATGGAGTTGATTGCCAGTATCCTCATGGGGATTAACTACCACCAGCTGTCCAGCCACTCAACCAGGCACAGCCAAGTTGACACACAAACTGAACTACCGCACATGGTATGGCTTTTCTAGCCAGTCTTTGTAACTCCCACCAGATTCCTTCCACAGTGGATTTGAACTACAGTCTCTATGAGTCAGAACAGACTCAATGGCACTGGGTTTGGGTTTTTTATATAGGAAGCAATTTGAAGGATACAACATCACCTACAAAATATTCTGCAAATGATCTTTTGAAGGCTCTAAATCAAGAGTTGGTAAACTATGGCTCCCGGACTTTATATGTCTGTATAAATAAAGTTTTATTGGTACATCGCATGGTCATTTCTTTACTACTGTCAATGTATCTACTATCTGTCCCTTTTCATGGGCCAAAAAAAAAAAATGGTTGCTAACCCCTACCTCTGAACCGAATCACCAGTTTACAGGAAATACAAGAAATGGAGGAATGACATAAACAAAAATGAGAATATGATAAGAAATATCAGAATATGTGACCTAAAAGAATGTGTGACTTTTCAGAAAGTCATTATAATCTAAAGTAGCAGTAGAGCTTGCTCTTGGTTAACTAAGACTAAAAATATAATCAGTTGCAATATATGAACCTTTGTTGGATCATGGATCCAAAAGCACTCAAAAGGCTTATTTTGGGACAATATGGAGAATTTTAATTACTAGGTGGACTAGATATTAGGTGATATAATTGCATTATTTTTCATTTTCTTAGGTAAAATACTGGCATTGTTGTTTTAATAGGACAGCATCCTAATCCCTAGGAGAGGCATTTAAAGGGCCAATATTATGTCTGCAATTTATTTTCAAACTTACTTATTCTGAAACAGCTCATCCCAAAATGGATTTATGTATCTGGGAAGAAAGATAAAAGAGAGATTCAAACATTGCAAAAAAAAAAAAAAATTGACTTCCAGTAAGATGGAGGAATAGTCGGACAAGTGACACACAGACCCTCTCCAACAAAGAAAAGAAAAACCAATTGACAGATACAGAAGATAATCCTGGAGCCCTGAGCTTTGAAAGGAACTATACAGAAGTGGATTAGGCACCAACTAGTGGAAAAACCTGAACGAAAACAGTGAGTACAGAGACAGTCAGAGCTGCAGACTGTCAGCTACACTGATGGGACCAACAGCCTGAATAGTTCTAAGTGGTGTTGGGACCTAAGAACTGACCTAAAGATCACCCCTGGTCACCAAGGGCTGCAGGGACAACTGTGCTGGTGGTCTATGACTAGGAAGGGAAACAGTAAGGAGGCAGACAACCTGAGCTGTTGACTTTCTGCTGTCCAGAAGGAGCAGCCATTTTGATTGTTTACACGCAGCAGCCATTTTGGATACTTAAAGTGACAGAGGGTACAGCCATTTTTAATGCTTACAAGCGGCAGCCATTTTGGATATTTAAAGTGACTGAGGGCACAGCCATTTTGGATATTAAAAGTGACCGAGGGCACAGCCATTTTGAATGTTTACAAGTGGCAGTCATCTGGATACTTAAAGTGGTTTAGAGTGTAGCCATTTTGAATCTTTACAAGTGACAACCATTTTCAATTTTAAAGTGATAACATTCTCATTCAGATTCCAGGGACCTAAGAATAGGCTCTGTTTCCCAAGGTTGGCAGGGACATATAAGAGGCTGACAACAGGAAAGGAGACAGGTGGTAAGTGTATAAGTGCTGTCAACTAACAAATAGAGGAGCACAGTTCCCTGCTTGTGTAGATAACATAGAAACAAAACAAAGCAAACAAAAACTGTGGGCAAGTCACTCCAACATGCAATCACCAATTAAATATTAACACAAAAATGTCACAATGCCTCAAAGTCAACAGAGCATCACAGTTCACACAAAGAAGCAAGATAAAGTGATACAAACAAGAGAGCAGGATACAGACCCAAAACACATCCCTGAGGAAGAGGCAGCATTGGCACTCTCTGGTAGGGAATTCAAAAGAATTATATTTAGGTATCTTCAAAAGATAGAAAGACAGATCAAGGAAAACACAGAGAAAACCCTAGAAGAATTTCAGAAGGCAATACAAGAACAAAATGACAAAATAAAAGAAAAATTAGAAATGATACAAAATCTACAGATAGAAATCCAGAAAGATTAATACTAAATTGTCAGAAATAGGTAACACATTGAAAGGGCAAAGGAGTAGAACTGATGCAATGGAAGACAGAATTAATGAGACTGAAGACAAATACCTGAACACTTCTTTGGAAAGGGATCAATCAGAAAAAAGATCAAGACAAAATGAAGAAACCTAAGGTTCGTGTGGGATAGCATCAAAAGGAATAACCTATGTGTCACTGGAATTCCAGAACAGGAAGAGAAAAATAAAACCATTGAGAAAAGTGTCCAAGATTTGTTGGAAGAGAACTTCCCTGCTATGATGAAAGATGAGAATATATCCATTCAGGAAGTCCAATGAACCCTAAACAGGATAGATCCCAAAAGAAAATCACCAAGACATATCATCATCAAACTTACCAAAACCAAAGACAAAGAAAGAATCCTAAAAGCAGCGCAGGAAAAAGGAAAAGTTACCTACAAGTGGCAACCAATAAGACTAAGCTCGGATTTCTCGGCAGAAACTATGCAGGCGAGAAGACAATGGGATGGTATATATAAAACCCTGAAAGAGAAAAATTTCCAACTAAGAATTATGTACCCAGCAAAACTGTCCCTCAAATATGATGGTGAAATTAGGACATTTCCAGATAAGCAGAAATTAAGGGAATTTGTTAAAACCAGACCAACCTTACA
>NW_006921989.1:343523-345503 GCF_000298275.1 Orycteropus afer afer
TCCTTGGGTTTCCGAGGCAGTATCACTACGGAAGTAGGATTGCCCAACCTCCTTCCAAGGAGTGGCTGGTGGGTTTGAACCGCCAGCCTTCTGGTTAGCAGTCAAGTGCTTTAGGCACTACGCTACCAGAGCTCTTTGTCACTTTAGTTTTGTGAATTTCACTGTACATAAATTATATTTCAATAAAATCCATGTTAAAAATTGCAAAAAATTAACTGGTGAATCTACTACAATGGGTTTTCGTTGCACTGCATGTCACATTTTCTTTGGGGTTAAAATTCTTCAAAAGAAAAATGGGGGGAAAATACACTTAGCCCAAATATCCTGTTTATGGTCAATTCAATTCTAATTTCCACTACTAGAATAATGAATCCTCCCTCCTCTTTCTTTTTGGAGGCCCCTATTTTGAGGGTCTGTGGGGATATATAGCTCAAAGGCGTTTAGATGAAAAGAACAGCTGGCTGTTCTTGCTTTTCTTTAGTAGAAAGACGTGTGAGTGGTCTACATCCGTTGATATGCAAAATCATAAACACCTAAGGAGCCCTGGGGGAGCTCTGGTAGCATAGTGGCTAAGGCACTTGACTGCTAACCAGAAGGCTAGCGGTTCAAACCCACCAGCCACTCCTCGGAAGGAAGGTTGGGCAATCCTACTTCCGTTGTGATACTGCCTCGGAAACCCAAGGAGGGGTCGCTATGAGTCGGGACCGACTCGACGGCAAATAACAACAACAACAACAACAACAAGGAGCCCTGGTGATGTAGTGGGTAAAGCAGCTGCTAATCAAAAGGTCAGCTGTTCGAGCCCACCAGCTGCTCTGTGGGAGAAAGATGTAGCAGTCTGCTTGCATAGAGATTTACACCTTTGGACACCCTATCGGGCAGTTCTATTCTGTCCCATAGGGTCGCTATGAATCCAAATCGATTTGATGGCAGTGAGTTTTATGTACACCCAACACATTAAAAAAAAACAAACTTTCTACTTAAATGTACCAACCAAAGCCAAATTCTCTAATGAAGAATTCTTTTTGCATAAGAAATTACAGAAGCCCCTTGAAACAATTTTCACCCAGTCCTCACCGGAACATGCCCCAATCGGCAGGCGCGAGGGCATGAGGACCCTGGGGCCGGGGTCACCGTGTCTCCAACAGTGGAGCGGCTCCTCTTTTAGGAGAAAGGGCACAAAAGTTGCTTTGGAGGCTTTTGAAGGAGGGAGCACAACAGAAGGCCCCGCCAACGCGCCCTGACTGCCTTGCCCAAGCCATCTCCTGCGGGGGACCCTGCGACGACTGGAGGAGCTGCGGGCCCCAGCGCTCACAAGCGGAGCGAGGCGGGGCTCTAAGAGGAGCTGCCGCGGCTGCCGGAGACCCACCCGCCCTTGCGTTACCACCCTTTCCACACGCAGGCCTCACCTGAGCCAGGCCTGGCCGGCCGAAAAAACGAAACTGCCCTCAGACCTCGAGAAGCACCCTTGGAAGACGGCGCCCAACCGCTGGCGCGCACAGCCGATTCCAATTCCGGGCTGGTTGCGCCAGGCTTCCGCGTCTACCGCCCCTGGAGGAGAAATTCCGATCCCACCCACACCAGCAGGGGTGAGCCCTGGGGGGTCGGCTCAGCGCAGGAGCTAGTGCAGAAACGGGACCGAGGACGCGACTAAGAGCAGCAGACCTCGGCTGACTAAGCCAGGAGCGTGCTGTGGGCAGAGTGATGGAGGGGTGGGCGTGATGGTGAGACAGGTAGGAATCGCGAGCTGGCTGAATCAGGCCACCTGTGACTCAGTGCTCACTGGAATTTAAGCGTGTGTGCCCACCATCACACAGCTTTTGCTATTGCCGGCAGAACACTGCTTACAATTAACAAGCCAGGCTCTTAAATAAAAAGCTTTGTTTTAAGGGCTTATAAACCTGACCAGCTGCAGAATAGGAGCTCTGGTAGCATAGTGGCTAAAGCACTTGACTGCTCACCAGAAGGCTGGCGGTTCAA
>NW_006921989.1:345723-360103 GCF_000298275.1 Orycteropus afer afer
CGGAAGTAGATTGCCCAACCTTCCTTCCGAGGAGTGGCTGGTGGGTTTGAACCGCCAGCCTTCTGGTTAGCGGTCAAGTGCCTTAGGCACTACGCCACCAGAGCTCCCTATGTTCAGTGTAATTACCGATAAGTATGAGGTTATTGCCGTTATTTTGCTGGGGGGGCGGGGTTTGTGTGTATATGGTGTTGATAGTTTCTTGGTCCATATATTCCTTCTGTCCTGAGTTCATTTTCTCAATGGATTTTCTTTTTTTCCCCTCTTTTTTTTTTTTTAATGGATTTTCTTTCTATTTATTTATTTTTATTTTTGCAGTGTTCCCTCACTTCTCCTCCCATCCCTGGTAACCGACAAAGAAAGTTTCCTTCTATATGTAAACCTTCCCTGACTTTTTACGGTAATGAACTAATACAATATTTGTTCTTCTGTGATTGACTTATTTCACTCAGTATAATGTCCTCCAAGTTCTTCCACGTTATGCTGTGTTTTGAAGATTCTACATTATTCTTTAGTGTTGCATAGTATTCCATTGTGTGTATGTACCATACTTGGGTTATCCATCCTTCTGTTGATCGGCACCCAAGTTGTTTCCATCTTTCTGCTATTGTAAATAGTGCTGCAATGAACATGAGTGTGCATGGATCTGTACAGATGTTCCTGGCAGTCCATGGGATCTTCAGCCCCCTTCCCATCTCCCTGTATCGAGTTCACCCCTTTGCTCCGGGAGACAGACATTTTAGAGAAATGATTTTCACTGTCTCCTTGGGTCTCGATGCTCCATAAACTTTTGCTTCCCCTCTTAAACCTGTTGTCATCATTGGCTCTTCATGACAGGGGGTAAGGACCTTGTCGTTGCTACAACAGTAACCATTAATAAACTTTTTGTCTCTATGCATTTACCTATTCTAGGCACTGCATGTAAGTGGAATCATACAATATATGTCCTTTGTGTCTGGCCTATTTCACTTAGCATAATGTTTTTGAGGTTCATGCATGTCGTAGCATGTATCAGAACTTAATTTCTCTTTATGGTTGAATAATATTTTATTGTGTGTGTAAATACCGTGTTTTGTTTTTCCATCCATCTGTTGATAGACATTTTCATTGTTTCCTTATCATGTTTCTTAATGTTTCTATGGAATTCATCATTTTTTTCTCCTTTAATCTTGTTAGGGGATCTTTAGCCATATGAAATGTTTAACAACCGTGTAGTCAAATTTGTCTGTCCTTTCCTTTATCATTTCTAGATGACCTACTATGCTTTTAAAAGTCTCACCAAATACTGAATAATGAAGATATTTTCCTATTTTCTTCTAAAATATTTAGTTTTGAACTTTTAAATCTTTACAGTATTTTGCCACATGGTGCAACATGGAGGTCCAACTTTGTGTTTCTCCAGATGGATGGCTAACATAGCATTGTTGTGATTGCACAGGTTTGGAACTTTTAATATCTGTTTATAACAATAAGAGCTAGTGCTGGTTGAGAGTTTATTGTTGTTGTTGTTATGTGCCGTCGAGTCAGACCCGACTAATAACGACCCTTCCTTGGGTTTCCGAGGCAGTATCACTACGGAAGTAGACTGCCCCATCTTCCTTCCGAGAAGTGGCTGGTGGATTTGAACCGCCAGCCTTCTGGTTAGCAGTCAAGTGCCTTAACCACTATGCTACCAGAGCCCCCGAGAGTTTATTACTCTATTAAATTATTTACCCTCAGAGCTACCCTACAAGGTAGGTAGTATTCTTATCCTCATTTTACAAATAAAGAAAACTTATACATAGAAAGTTTAAACTAAGATTAATCTCAGGGAGTCTGGTTTCAGAGTCATCTTGCTTCACTATAAGGTTTAAAGATAGCAGCAAGCCATGTCTCTTTACATATTCTTTTGTTTCAAAAGTTTCTTGGCTGTTCTCTTACATTTATACCTCACATAAAGTTTAAAATTGATTTATTTATTTATTGTTTTACATTTATATGTGTGATAAATAAGGTGTGTGTCAACTTGGCTGGACCATGATTCTCCGTGGTTTAGCAGTATGATGCAATCAGCACCATGATGAGATCAAATATAATGTAATCACTTCCATGATGAGATATGCTATGGATAGCCAGTCAGTTGAAAGGGAGTTTCCTTAGGAGTGTAGCCACTTCCAATTCAGATGGGTATTCTGGCTTTTGGCTCCATCTGGATCTTGCATCTAGGTCGTCATCGTCTGACCTCTGGTTCTTTGGAATTGAGCCAACAGCCACCATATTGCCTGTTGATCTTGGGATTCATTAGTCTGCACAGCCTGTGGGGCAGCAGCCTGCCATCTTACCTGCCAATGTTGGATTTATCAGCTTCTGCAGTCCATGATCCAGCAGCTTGACATCTGACTGATCCTGGGTTCATCAGCCCCTGCAACTACATGAGTCTGGAAAAGCCTCCAGCCTGATGTCTACCCACAGACTTGGGACTTGCCAGACTCTACAACCATGTGAGTCATTTCCTTAAGATAAATATGTATATAAGCATCACTGGTTTTGCTTCTTTAGAGAACCCAGCCTAAGACAATATGATAATCTTGAGAGGACTGGTTTTTATTTCTTTATATTAAGTCTTTCCATCAAGTAATGTAATTTTTTCCCATTTGTTCAGATCTTGTTTCATTGCTTTTAAATAAGATTTCTTCATGTAGATCTTGCACATACTTGTTATATTTATTTCTAATTTTTAAAAATCTGTTCTCCCTATTAAGAAGGGAAGTTTTTCCCATTTTTATTTCTACACACAATTGCTTGTGTGTGCATGTACTTCATGTCTAGAGTACTTTAGAAAATTAATACTAATAGCTTTTAATCAAGATCTCTTGAGTTTCTATGCTGTTAGGTGCTGTCGAGTTGGCTTCAACTCATAGTGACCCTAGGTACAACAGAAACATTGTGCAGTCCTTCACCAGCCTCACAAGCCTTGCTATATCTGAGTCCATCATTGCAGCCACTGTGTCGATCCATCTCGTTGAGGGCCTTCCCATTTTTTGCTCACCCTTCACTTTACCAAGCATGATATCCCTCTCCAGGGAATGTTCCCTTCTGACAACATGACCAAAGTAGGTGAGACAAAGAATGGCCATTCTTGCTTCCCAGGAGCATTCCAGCTGCACTTCTTCCAGGACAGATTTGTTCATTCTTCTGGCAGTCCACGATACTTTCCGTATTCTTCACCAACACCACAACTCAAAAGCATCAACTCTTCTTCAGTCTTCCTTATTCATTGTCCAGCTTTCACATGCATATGAGTTTCTATACATACTGCCATATCTAAGGATAGAGATAATTTTGTCCCTTTTTATCCATTATTAATGCAGATTATTTCTAGACAACAGAATCTAGAAAGCAGTGTTCAATAGTATGCAATATATAAGCAATCCTGTTTTTTCTTGTTTTCTTGAGAAAATAAGTTATTTTGGCCTCTTCCCACAATCAAATGAATTCTTTTACAGAATTACTATGTTAAATGAAAGTAATTCTACTGCTAAATCAAAAGAACTTCTGTAATTTAGTAACAGCATTATCCCAATGTCACTTTCTTGGTTTTGATAAAGCATATTTATAATCTGAAGTTCGGGGAATATTTTCTTAAGCAAGACACAAACTGTAATATAAGTCATCAAAACTCATCTACATCCATAAAATAAACTCACTGCCCTCAAGTCGGACCCAACTCATAGCAACCCCTCCTTGGGTTTCCAAGGCATTATCACTACGGAAGTAGATTACCCCATCTTCCTTCCGAGGAGTGGCTGGTGGCTTTGAACCACCAGCCTTCTGGTTAGCAGCCAAATGCCTTACGCACTATGCTCCCAGAGCTCCCATCTACATCCATAAGGGATGAAAATCAGATCAACTGGTTCCTATCAGATTGGTCAGACATCCGCTCTCCAATGTTTTCACCATTTCTGACATCAGCCCAGCCCCCACAGCCCACCCCAGCACTCCTTACTTCTCTGCTGGACTTGATAATTCATTGCAACGGCCATATGGAACTCAAAGACCGTACTCAGAGTTATGTGATTTATTAGGGACGTTACAGGCTACAACTTGGGATTGGGATGAACTTGGAAGGAACAGGATATAACTCAGTAACAGTATCAACTTTGTCGAGCAGGACAGCTTCTAACCAGGACAGCTTTCAGCTCAGTCGCCATTGGGTCAACAAGCTGGGACTTAGGCCAGCCACCACCACCACCACCCTTGGCCTCTGCCCTGCTTGGGCAAGTGTTACAGCTCGTTAAACTCCACCAAGTGCCCAAAGGCACGCTGCTCCTGCAACAAGCCTCCTGCCTGAAGGCGCTCAGTTCTCTCTCCGTCTCTCTGTCTCTCCATCTCTCCGTCTCTCTCTGGGGACTTGATAGAGTCTACCAAAAAAACAAACTCACTGCCATCGAGTCAATTCTGACTCATAGCGACCCCCTTTGGGTTTCTGAGGCAGTAAATCTTTATGGAAGTAAATGGCCCAGTCTTCCTTCCATAGAGTGGCTGGTGGGTTCATTCGTAGAGGAACTAATATATATGTGCAATGGGAGATATCCAAGAATATTTGTAACACCATTACTCATAATGGGAAATTGCTGCAAACAACCCAAAGAAGCCCATCCACCCACCATAGATTGGATAAATTGTGGTATATTTCATGTAAAAGACCCCTATGCAGCAGTTAAATAAATTACACCTATATGTAACATGTGAATAAATCTCAAAAATGTGAGCAAAAATCCACCCAAATCACAATTAAAAAAAAAAAATTTAAATGTGAACACAAGTATGCCACATAGGAATATAAGAATATAACATTCATTCCCTTTCCTGGTTTTTTTAAAGTAACTTTTTATTTTGAAATACTTTAAGGCTCAAAAATAGCTGCAAAATAGTAGAGTCCCCATGTATCTTTCACCCAGATTCCCCCAATGATAGTGTGGTGGTTATATTTGTGTGTCAACTTGGCTGGGCCTAGTTGAGTGGCTGGGCAGCTGGTGGTAGTTATTCCCCATGAGGAGACTGGCAATCAGCTCCATGGTGGGACCTACCACACGCAGCTGAGTAGCTAGCTGCCTTTGGGGATGTGGTCTGCTTCCTGTATTTAAGGAGAAGCCTTGGGAATGGTCTCTAGCCTATGGCACGCTTGGACCCTGCATGTAGCCGTGCTGTTGTTCAGTGGCCTGCCATGCTCTGCCAACCTTGGGACTTAAAATGGACTTAAATTAATGGCCTGCCATATGGTTTGGTAACATTGGGACTGTGGCTTTTTACTTGTCAACCTTGGGGCTTCTCAGCCTCAGCAGCCAGCAGCTGTCTGAGTGAAGAAACTCCTCTAGCTCCAGTGGGCCAGGAGCAGGAGCCAGAGCTGGCCTCCAAGATTGAAGGGTTTTCACCCAGCCCTTAGAGCCTGGCACTTTGAACTTGGACTTAAAGCCTCCAAATTATAAGAATAAATTCCTGTTTGTTGAGGCCATCCCATTTGTGGTATATTCCTGTCAGAGCGGCACTAGGGAACCAGAACTAATAGTATCTTAACATAGCCATAGTACGTTGTCAAAGGAGGAGACGGACATTGGTGCAACCCACTTAATACAGACTGTCTCAGTTACCTAGTGCTGCTAAAACAGAAACACCACAAGCGGCTGACTTTAACAGACAGAAACTCATTTTCTCACAATTAAGGAGGCAGAAGCCCAAATGCAGGGTGCCGACCCTAGAGGAAGGCTTTCTCTCTCTCTGGGCTCTGGGGGAAGGTGCTTGTTCCTTGATTCCTTGGTGATCTCCATGTGGCTTGGCATCTGTCTTCTCCATCTCTGCTTTCTTCATCTGCTCTGTTTATGTATCTAAAGAGATTGACTGAACATAAACTCTACACTAATACTGTCTCATAAACATAACAAAAAAAAACCTAAATGGGATTATAACCACAGGTATGTTGTAGTTAGGTGCTGTTCAGTCAACTTTGACTCACAGTGACCCTGTCTACAACAGGACAAAATACTGCCCCGTCATGCTTCATCCTCACAATATTTGCTATGCTTCAGTCCATCATTGCAGCCACTCTGTCAACCCATTTCATTGAAGGTCCCCTTTTTCACTGAGTGTCCATTTTACAAAGCATGACCAAAGCAGGTGAGACCACAACTCACCATCCTTGCTTCTAAGAAGCATTCTGGCTACACTTCTTCCAGGACAGATTTGTTCATTCTTCTGGCAGTCCATGGTATTTTCAGTATACTTTGGCAATACCACAATTCAAAGGCATAAATTCTTCTGCTTTCCTTATTCATTGTCCAGCTTTCAAATGCATATGAGCCAACTGAAAATACCATGACTTGCATTAGGGGCACCTTAGTCTTCAAAGTGGTATCTTTGTTCTTTAACACTTTAAAGAGGTCTTTTGCAGCAGATTTGCCCAGTGCAATACAGCATCTGACTCCTTGACTGCTGCTTCCATGGGTGTTCATTGTGGATCCAAGTAAAATGAAATCTTTGACAACTTCAATCTTTTCTCCATTTATTATGATGCTGTTTATTGGTCCAGTTGTAATGATTTTTTGTTTCCTTTATGTTGAGGTGTAATCCATCAATCCATACTGAAGGCTGCAGTCCCTGATCTTCATCAGCAAGTGCTTCAAGTCCTCTTCACTTTCAGTAAGAAAAGTTGTGTCATCTGCATATCACAGGTTGCTAACGAGTCTTCTTCCAATTCTGATGCCATGTTCTCTTCATATAGTCCAGCTACTCAGACTAATTATTCAGCATACAGATTGAGTAAGTACGGTGAAAAGTTACAACCCTTATGTACACCTTTCCTGATCTTAAGCCATTCAGTATCCCCTTGTTATATTTGAATGACTGCCTCTTGTTCTATATACACATTCCTCATGAGTACCATTAAGCATTCTAGAATTCCCATTCTCTGCAATGTTATTCATTATTTGTTGTGATATCTGGTAGCGTAGTACCTAAGGCACTTGACTGCTAATCAGAAGGCTGATGGTTCAAACCCCTCAGCCACTCCTCAGAAGGAAGGTTGGGCAATCTACTTCCATAGTGATACTGCCTTGGAAACCTAAGGAGGGGTCATTATGAGTCAGGTCTGACTCGAAAGCACATAACAACAACACATCAAATGCCTTTGCATGCATAGTCAGTAAAGAACAGGTAAACATCTTTCTGTGAGTCGGTGAGAGTAGAGGCTATACCACCGGTATTTCAAATACCAGCAGGGTCACCTATGGTGGACAGGTTTCAGCAGAGCTTCCAGACTAAGACAGACTCAGAAGAAGGAAGGGGCCATCCATTCTCAAAGAATTGGCCGGTGAAAACCTTATGAATGGCAGTGAAACACTGTCTGATATATTACTGGAAAACTTTATGAATATCCATGAAACATTGTCTGATATAGTACCAGAAATGAGCCTCTCAGGTCAGAAAACATTCAAAATACTACTGGAGAAGAGTTGTTGCCTCCTCAGAGTAGAGCCAACCTTAGTAATGTGGATGGAGTAGAGCTTTCAGGACCTCCATTTGCTGGTGTGGCATGACTCAAAATGAGAAGAAACAGCTGCAAATATCCTTTAATAATCAGAACATGGAATGTATGAAGTATGGATCTAGGAAAATTGGAAGTTGTCAAAAATGAAATGGAATGCATAAAGATCCATATCCTAGGCATTTGTGAGCTGAAATTGACTGGTTTTCAACATTTTTAATCAGACAACCATATTATCTACTAAGCAGGGAATGACAAATTGAAGAGGAATGGCATGACATTCATCATCACAGAGAATGTTTCAAGACCTATCCTGAAGTACAATGCTGTCAGTGATAGGATAATATCTATATGCCTACAAGGAAGACCAATTAATACTATTATCATTCAAATTTACACACCAACCACCAAAGCTAAAGATGAAGAAATTGAAGATTGAAGAAATTGAAGATTTTTACCAACTTCTGCAGACTGAAATTGACCAAACATGCTATCAAGATATGTTGATTATCACTGGTGATTGAAATGGAAAAGTTGGAAACAAAGAAGAATCACCAGTAGTTGGAAAATATGGCCTTGGTGATAGAAATAACATTGGAGATAGCATGATAGAATTTTGCAAGACCAACAACTTACTCATTGAAGATACCTTTTTTCAACAACATAAACAGCGGCTATACATGTGGACTTCACCAGCTGGAGTACAAAGAATCAGATTGACTATATCTGTGGCAAGAGGTGATGGAAAAGCTCAATATCTTCACTCAAACCAAAGCCAGGAATGACTTAGGCTGCATGGTCATGGGTCATAGCTCGACCACCTCCTAGCCAGGTAGTTAAGATCCAGAACCAATCCTCTAGCCCTTTTTTAATCTTTAATTATGTATGTATCCCAATCATGGTCCTTTCCCTGCTTCTATAGTCTTCCCTTTGACAGCAATGAATCTATTTGCCACCAATCACACTTTTGTGATGATTTTCTTTGTTTGCAATGATATATAATTAGCCCAACGGTTGTGACTCGGTGGACTCCATCTTTCTGTATTGTGTACATGCTGATGGTTTCCTTCATCCTGGATGATGGTCTTTGTTCTGTCTAAGGTTTAATAAGTTTTTCTCTATTGGAAAAAAAAAAAACTAGGAGCTGACTGTGGAAAGACCATCAACTGCTCATATGCAAGTTCAGGTTGAAGCTGAAGACAATAAAAACAAGTCCAAGAGAGCCAAAATAAGACCTTGATTATATGTCTCCTGAATTTAGAGACCATCTAAACAATAGATTTGATGCATTGAACACCAGTGGCTGAAAACCAGAGGAATTGTGGGATGATATCAAGAACATCATTCATGATGAAAGCAAAATGTCATTAAAAAGACAGGATAGGAAGAAAAGACCAAAATGGATGTCAGAAGAGACTCTGAAACTTGCCCTTGAATGGAAAGTACCTAAAGCAAATGGAAGAAATGACAAGCTAAAAGAGCTGAACAGAAGATTTCAAAGAGCAGCTCAAAAAGACAAAGTCAATCATTATAATGAAATGTGCAAAGACCTGGAGTTAGCACACCAAAAGAGAAGAACACACCTGGCATTTCTCAAGCTGAAAGAACTGAGGAAAAAATTCAAGCCTCGAGTTCCAATATTGAAAGATTCTATGGGCAAAATATTGAATGATGCAGGAAGCATCAAAAGAAGATGGAAGGAATACACAGAGTCACTGTACCAAAAGAATTGGTCGATGCTCACCCATTGCAGGATGTGGCATATGATCAAGAACCAATGGTACTGAAGGAAGAAGTCAAAGCTGCACTGAAGGAATTGTCAAAGAACAAGGCTCCAGGAATGGATGGAATGGCCATGGAGATGTTTCAACAAACAGATGCCACACTGGAGACACTCGCTTATCTAGGCCAAGAAATTTGGAAGACAGCTACCTGACCAACTGACTGGAAGGCATCCATTATTTGTACCCATTCCAAAGAAAGGTGATCCACAGGATTTGGAAATTATTGAACAATAATATTAATATCACACACAAGTAATTCAAAAATAGTTGCAGCAGTATATTGACAGAGAACTTCCAGAAATGCAAGTTGGATTCAGAAGAGAATGTGGAATAAGGGATATCATTGCTGATGTCAAATGGATGTTGGCTAAAAGCAAAGTACCAGAAAGATATATACTTGTGTTTTATTGACTATGCAAAAACATTAGATTGTGTGGATCATAATAAATTATTAATAACATTGAGAATAATGGAAATTTCAGAACACTTAATTGTGCTTATGAGGAACCTGTACATAGATCAGAAGGCTGTCATTTGAACAGAACAAGGGGATTCTGCATGGTTTAAAATCAGGAAGGGAGTGTGTCAGGGTCGTATTATATCACCATACTTATTCAATCTGTATGCTGAGCAAATAATCTGAGAAGCTGGACTATATGGAGAAGAGAGTGGCAGGATTGGAGGAAGACTCATTAACAACCTGAGACATGCAGAGGACACAACTTAGCTTGCTGAACGTGAAGAAGACTTGAAGCATTTCATGATGAAGATTAAAGACTACAGTCTGCAGTATGGGTTACATCTCAACATAAGGAAAATGAAAATCCTTACATCTGCACCAATAAGCAGCATCATGAAAAATGGAGAAAAGATTGAAGTTGTCAAAGATTTCATATTGCTTGTTTCCACAATCAACACCAATGGAAGCAGCAGTCAAGACATCACAGGACATATTGCATTGGGCAAATCTGCTGCAAAAGACCTCTTTCAAGTGCTGAAGAACAAAGATGTCTCCTTGAAGACTAAGGTGTGCCTAACCCAAGCCATGGTATTTTCAATCACCTCTTATGCATGTGAGAGCTGGATAATGAATAAGGAAGACCGAAGAAGAGTTGATGCTTTTCAGTTGTGGTGTTGGAGAAGAATGCTAAGAGTACAATGGTCTACTAAAAGAACTAACAAATCTGTCCTGGAAGATGTGCAGCTGGAATCCTCCTTGGAAGCGAGAATGGCCAGACTTCATCTCACCTACTTTGGTCATGTTGTCAGAAGGAACCATTCCCTGGAGAAGGATATGATGCTTGGTAAAGTGGAGGGTCAGCAAAAAAGGGGAAGGCCCTCAGGAGATGGACTGACACAGTGGCTGCAATGGTGGGCTCAGGTGCAGCAGGGATTGTGAGGCTGGCCCAGGACCGGGCAGGGTTTCGTTCTGCTGTCACAGGGTCGCGATGAGTCAGAGCCGACTCGACAGCACCTAACAACAACGACAACAAGCTTGTTTAAAGAAAGAAACAAACCTTGGTTTCTACTGTTCTAAGGAGACGATTCACTTCTTGTGGAAGTTGAACTGCTTGTCACGCTGTGAAAAGCAGGAAGGGCTGGGATTATTAGCTTGTGCTGGGAATTGTTCGTTAAAAGATATTTGTCAAGAATGTTTGCACAACTTGTCCTAGAGAGTACTTTCAGTCAACGTTGTCCAGGCAGATTAGGAAATAGGATTGATAATAAGTAAGGATGAGGCCCTGCAACTGTCTGGTTAAGTCTGTGAACAAGATGAGGTAAACGCTGATCAGCCAAGTCTTAGTCGTAATTCCCTCAAATGAAACTTCATTTTTATTCACTCACTGAGACCTGCACTCCATTTCTGCTAACTTCTTATAAATCATAACTACAGAAGCACATGCTTATTACTTTAAGCAACATACAACTTCCCAACCGAACGTCTTGTTCAACAGACCTCAAGATGTTAATAGCCTTACTGATTGATGTTAAGAAAATGGTTTAAGAAAAATTATAGTTTAATAACTCTCTTTGTAACTTTTGCAAGCATCAGCCTGCAGCCCTTTGTTTATTTCACCCAATAAAAAACAATTTTCCAAGGGAACACTGGAGCATAGTGAAACATTTTTATCCTTCAATAAAACTGTTTTCATTTCTAGCAGAGTCTAAGTTTGGGGCTTCACTACAAGAAAATTACTAACAACAGTGAGGAAAAGCCTCACTGATGGTGGGGCTAGTGGCAGGAGAGAGGGAGAGTAAGATTACAAAGGGGCCCTTTTGTTCATGGGTGTGTGTCAAAATGTAGCAAAATGTGTACACTTGGAATATGTGCAGTTTACTGAATCACCCTTCAATAAAGCTGTTTTACAACAAGTGCCGTGAGAAATCAAACACACAAATGCCCCTGCAGTGTTCTATCCCTTTCTTCCTACATTTCTTCCAGCTTTGTTCTCAATTCCTTTTCTTGGAATGCTTGAGACTCCAAAGTTCAGATCCGTTTGACTTCCTTGGTCATTCTAAGGCAGCTCATCTCTTCGTTCTGAAGGGCACTCTGGTCTTCTTTTAGTCCGTAAGAATAAATATCACTTTACGGTATTCGAAAGCAACATAATTAGAAAAGGAGCACTCCAACTAGAATTCTCCCTTGCCAAGTCCGGAGTTGTGCTTTGAAAATGTCACAAATATTCAGCCATTCCTGGCTGCTGGCAAAAGAGTCAAGTGACGCCCTCTGGCAGATGTGCTTTTCTTTTGTTTTATTAAATATTTTGTTGTGCTTTGGGCGAAGTTTAGAAAATAAAGCTGTTTTAAAAATTCTCTTGCATAACAAGGGGACATCAAGCTCAATTGGCATAACATACTACACAAAAACATTGCTCCACATCCTACTTTGGCAAGTACAGACTGGGATCTTAAAAGCTTGCAAGCAGCCATCTCGATGCAATGATGGTTTTCTCTTCATCCAGAGCAAAGAAGAATGAAGAAAACCAAAGATTCATGGAAACAATTAGTCCAAGCGCTTGGTACACCATGCGATCCTCAGCCTATATGACTATGAGATCAGAAGAAACGGAAGGTGCCTGGCTACCACTGTCAATCACTTGGAGGGGGATCTATGTAGGAGATCCAGGCCAGAGTGGGAGAACAATGGGGAACAAAATTCAAAATCATGAAAAATAAAATAGGAACCAGGTTTGCTGGTCTGACAGAGCCTGGTGAAACCCCTGAGACTATGACCCCTAGCTGCCCTTCAAGTCTGGAATTGAATCCATGCCTGTGGCTTCCAGCCAAATAATAGACAGGCATAAGAGGTGAACATTTACATTAGGTAGATACACTCGTTGGAGAGCTCAATCATGGGAGAATAGGAGGGCGGTGTATGCACAGGGAGACAGCTCAGGGGGCAGGAGTGCATGGGAGGGAAAGACACAGGGAGGAGGTAACTATGGGGAGGAAGTAGGAAGGGAGCTGTTGCATTGTGGGAAATTACAGTCAATGTCATGAGACAAAGTGTATGTGAACTGTATGGAAGATGAATTTGCTCTGTAAACTTTCACCCAAATCACAAGAAAATTTTTTTTAAAAAATCTCTTGCATAACAAAAGAAGTGACCCTCTTGAAGCAACTGATGCCCCCCGCTCACCGGAGCACGCTGGAATCGCCAGGTCTGTGAGGACCGGCAAACACTGGCACTGGAGGCACGGTGGCCCTGTGTCCTGGGTCCCTAGCGCCGCTCTGACAAGAAGATACCACAAACGGAATGGCCTTAACAAACAGGAGTTTATTCTCTTACAGTTTGCAGGCTTTAAATCCAAGTTCAAAGTGCCAGGCTCTAGGGGCTGTGTGAGAGCCCCTCAACCTTGGACTTCAGCTCTGCTTCTTGTACCCGGCTCACTGAAGCTAGAGGCATCTTTTCACTCAGGCAGCTACTGGCTGCTAAGGCTAACAAGGTCAACAAATAAAATGCCACAGTCCTGATGTTAGCAAACCACACAACAGGCCATTAATTCAAGTCCATTGTAATCCCAAGGTCAGCAGAGTATGGCAGGCTGCTGAACAACTACATGGTTATATGCTGGGTCCAAGCATGCCGTAGAAACTATCCCCCAGGCTTCTCCTTATATACAGGAGGCAGACCACATCCCAAAGGCAGCTACTCAGCTGCTTGTGGTAGAGGAGCTGACTGCCAGTCTCATCCTGGGGAATAACTAACACCAGCTGCCCAGCCACTCAACCAGGCCCAGCCAAGTTGACATACAAATTTAACTACCACACCCTAACAGCAAAGATGCTTTTCTTTCTGGAGAAAGGACATACATGTTGGTTTGGAGGGTTTAGAAGAGGAGAGCATAGCGTATGGAGGAAAGGTCCTTCCAGGGAACCGCCAGACAGAGCCGACGCCTGACCTGGCCTTGCTGGGAGGAGCCAGGCCATGCAGTGCAGCACAGGCCTGAGTTCCAGGAGGAGGAGAGGCAGCAGACAGTGCCACGCACCCCTTGACTCTGCCTCCACCCCCACGGGGCCCTCCAGACCTGTAACTGCACCTCTGACAGGCCACACTGTAGGCCAACTTACCAGAAAGTGTCCTCGGATGCCTACAAAAGTAAAACAGCCACTATCCCTCTGAAAGTTCCAAGGGATGTTGTGTGTTACTAGGTGCCATGAGTCAATTGTGTCTCGTAGTGACCCTAAGTGCAAGAGAACCAAACACTGCCCCGGCCTGTGCCATCCTCACAATCACTGCTATGTTGGAGCCCACAGTTGTAGCCATTGTTATGCATCTCATTGAGGGCATTCCTCTTGGAATACAAGAAAGGGATACAGCATAGTTTAAAAATCAGGAAGGGAGTGCAGCAGGGTTGTATTTTTCCACCATATTTATTCAATCTATATGCTAAGCAAATTATTCGAGAAGCTGGACTATATGAAGAACAACGCAGCATCAGGTTGGGATGAAGAGTCATTAACAACCTGTGATAGGCAGATGATGACACAGTCTTGCTTGCTGAACGTGAAGATGACTTGAAGCCCTTATTGATGAAGATCAAAGACTACAGTCTGCAGTATAGAGATTACATCTCAA
>NW_006921989.1:360503-363648 GCF_000298275.1 Orycteropus afer afer
CTAACCAGAAGGCTGGCGGTTCAAACCCACCAGCCACTCCTCGGAAGGAAGGTTGGGCAATCCTACTTCCATAGTGATACTGCCTCGGAAGCCCAAGGAGGGGTCGCTATGAGTCGGATTTGACTCGACAGCACATAACAACAACAACAACCAGAAGAATGAACAAATCTGTCTCCAAAGAAGGACAGCCAGAATGCTCCTTAGAAGCGAGGATGGGGAGACTTCATCTCTCCCACTTGGTCATGTTATCATGAGGGACCAGTCTCTGGAGAAGGACCTAATGCTTGGGGAAGTAGAGGCTCCACAACAAAGAGGAAGGCCCTCAATGAGATGCATAACAATGGCTACAACTGTGGGCTCCAACATAGCAGTGATTGTGAGGATGGCACAGGCCGGGGCAGTGTTTGGTTCTCTTGCACTTAGGGTCACTACGAGACACAATTGACTCATGGCACCTAGTAACACACAACATCCCTTGGATGCCCACTTCCTCTTCAGTCAGATCTTGGGTAGGGAGGGGGTGGGTGGGCTGAGAGAGGGAATGTGGTACAGGAGGCACGAAGCAATGAGAAGGGTGGCAGCAAAAAGAGAAAAGCAGTTGCCATGGAGACCCTGTATGTGTCCAAGTAGAATTGTTCCATGAGTTTTTCAGTGGCTGATCCAGCCTTTCTTGCAAGGTGCCTCCAGCTGCCTCTGGGTGGACTAGAGCCAACATTCGCAGCAGAGAACCGCCCAGGAATTCCCAGAGGCAGGCTGGAGTCCTGAAACCAGTCTTGTTGGAGGGCAGGTACCAGAATTAGTGGGGAAAGTTTGAGGCATGGACAAGACCTAAAGGATGTGGCTGGGGCTGAGGACCAGGCGGGCTGGCTAGAGCGTGGGTTTAAGGGGAGCTCCTGGCCCGGATGACACAGCTGGGGGCAGGGGGCAGGCTTGGGGGCAGTGCTTGGGCAGGGCCTTGCTTCCGGTCTCACACAGGCCGGTTTCACGACGCCCACTGAAAACTCTTCTTTGCCCCTTTCTCTAGCTTTCTGTGGCCCTGCATGAAAAGCACCAGGCTTACAAATGGATTTGTCAGTCCATCCAACGGATTGCACCCATTCCTTCTTTAGGCTCTTGAGGGGAGTTTAGAATTTCTCCTTAAATAGGTTGTACCTTTCAGTTAGATTAACTCCTAGAACCCATATATGTACATACTTTCATTTTTTTCCTTTCCTTTTCCAGTTCATTATTACTGGGTGGTTCTACGCGATGAGGGACACCCTCTGACTTAAACAGGATCATTTGGGCAGCTGGGTTGAGAATCCAATCACAGGTGTAAATCAGAATACCCGCCTGATACTGTTGATGCCCGACAAATAGGAGCTCCTCTCACTTTCCCATTAAAAAGGCAAAAAGATATGTGAATGTCAGCTTTTTCTCTTCATTCCTCCTATGAGGATGCAGCGCTTTACATGGTAAATCAGGTCACATGCTGCCATCTTCTGGGGACCCTGAGAATTACAATCCATGTCAATAAGCTCTTGAAACCAACCATAAAATCCTCCTTTCCTACCAGAAAGTTCCATTTTAAAAAGCATTTTCTTGTCCCCACTATACTTTTGGATTCTAACATCTGCTAATATTTGGGCTGGGGGGGGTCGAGAGTTTGACAGAGAAAATTGAGGCCCAGAGTTATGTACATGTAGTGTTTCAACTTCACCTCCATTTCCAGCAAAATGGGCAGAAAACATTTAGTGAATGTCTGAATTTCTTGGGGAAGACTGAACAGCAAGGTCAAAGGTTATGAGGCAGGAGGATCTGGCCAACAGCAGAAGGCCAGTGTTTGAAATGATTTTTGTGATTTGGGCCGTACAGAGGTATGAGGTTGGAGAAGTAAGGTGTCAGACCACACAGGGCCGGCCACCTAGGCAACTCTAAGAATTTGGGGTTTTACTCTGGAGTGCCATGGGGAGCCACTGAAGGTTGTTGAGCTATGGGAGTCACATTATTATCTGATGTATGTTTAAAAAGAAAAATCTTTGTCTTTTGTGTGACTCTAGGAGGAAAGGGAAGAATCAAGGAGGACAATTAGAAAGTTGAGGCAATAATCCTGAGAACACATCAAGGTGGCTTGGACCAGGGTGCATTTCTGTGTGTTTTGCACTGTCAAGTAAAAACAAACTCCAGACATTAATAAGAAGATACTTTATTGAAAATGATTCCTTCAAGAGATGGGAAGGGACCACTGCGATAAGGACAGGGAGACTATTGCAACAAGGAGAACACGCTATCATAATTTAAAAAAAAAAAAAAAAAAAACTACAAGTCCGTTTAAAGTAAAAAATAAAGACTTTATTATGGCAAAAGAGCATTTTGTAAAATGGGAAAACACAGTCACAACTTTTGTCAAAGTCCTTCCATGAACTGTTCATTTACAAAGACTTGTAGAGACTAGAGGAATATAACAAAAATGTTCACGATTGCTTGACATTTACAGGGATTGTTGTTGTTGTTGTTGTTAGGTGCCGTCGAGTCATCTCTGACTCATAGCAATCCTATGCACAGCAGAACAAAACACTGCCCGGTCTCACGCCAGCTCTGTGATCCCTGCTATACTGGAGCCCATTGCAGCAGCTACTGTGTCAATCCATCTCATTGAGGGCCTTCCCCTCCTTCTTTGACCCTCCACCTTACCAAGCATGATATCCTTCTCCAGGGACTGGTCCCCTCTGACAACATGACCGAAGTAGGTGAGACAAAGTCTGGCCATTCTCATTTCCAAGGAACATTCCAGCTGCACTTCCTCCAGGACAAATCTGTTAGTACTTTTAGCAGTCCACGGTACTTTCAGCATTCTTCATCAGCACCACAACTCAAAAGCGTCAACTCTTCTTCAGTCTTCCTTATTCATTGTCCAGCTCTCACATGTATATGAGACTATTGAAAATACCATGGCTTGTGTCAGGCACAGCTTAGTCTTCAAGGAGATATCTTTGCTCTTCAGCACTTGAAAGAAATTCTTTGCAGTCGATTTGCCCAGTGTTATACGTCCAAGTGTTATACGTCATCTAGGAGCTCTGGTAGCATAGTGCCTAAGGCACTTGACTGCTCACCAGAAGGCTGGTGGTTCAAACCCACGAGCCACTCCTCGGAAGGAAGGTTGGGC
>NW_006921989.1:365003-365914 GCF_000298275.1 Orycteropus afer afer
TTTGAATTATGTTCAGTAAGATCTTACTTGTGTGTGATATTAATGATATTGTTCTATAATTTCCACATTCTGTGGGATCACCTTTCTTTGGAATGAGTACAAATATGGATATCTGCCAGTCAGTTGGCCAGGTAGCTATGTTCCAAATCTCTTGGCATAACCGAGTGAGTGCCATCAATGAGGCATCTGTTTGTTGAAATATCTCAATGGGTATTCCGTCAATTCCCGGAGCCTTGTTCTTCGCCAATTCTTTCATTGTAGCTTTGACTTCCTCCTTCAGTACCATTGGTTCTAAATCATATGCCACTTCCTGAAATGGATAAAGATCGACCAGTTCTTTTTGGTACAGTGACTCTGTGCATTCCTTCCATCTTCTTTTGATGCTTCCTGCATCATTCAATCTTTTTGCCCATAGAATCTTTCAATATTGCAACTCAAGGCTTAAATTTTTCCTCAGTTCTTTCAGCTTGAGAAATGCCAGGTGTGTACTTCTCTTTTTGTTTTCTAACGCCAGATCTTTGCACATTTCATTATAGTAAATGGCTTTGTCTGCTCAAGCTGTTCTTTGAAATCTCTGTTCAGCTCTTTTATCTTGTCACTTCTTCCACTTGGTTTAGCTATTCTCCACTCAAGGGCAAGTTTCAGAGTCTCTTCTGACATACATTTTGGTCTTTTCTTCCTTTCTGGTTTTTTAATGACCTCTTACTTTCTACATGGATGATGTTCTTGATGTCACCCCATTATTCTAGTTTTCGGTCATTCGTGTTCAATGCATCAAATCTATTCTTTAGATGGTCTCTATATTCAGTAGGGATGTTATCAAGGTCATATTTTGGCTCTCATGGACTTGTTTTAATTGTCTTCAATTTCAACTTGAATGTGCATATGAGCAGTTGATGGTCTGTTCCACA
>NW_006921989.1:366644-373051 GCF_000298275.1 Orycteropus afer afer
CGGAAGGAAGGTTGGGCAATCCTACTTCCATAGTGATACTGCCTCGGAAACCCAAGGAGGGGTCGCTATGAGTCGGGGCCGACTCGACAGCAAACAACAACAACAACAACAGAGGTTAGAGGGGGTTAAAACAAAGTTATGTAAAAGTACAGGGCTTTGTAAGGACCCAGGCACAAGTCAGAAAAAAAAAAATTTTTGAGGGGGTATGAAGGGAATATTTTCTGAGAATTGACTCCCCACCAAATGCATATGCTTAACACCTGTACTCGTTGAAAAACCTTCTCTTTACATTGACTGTTTCTAACCACAGGTTCATCTTAGAACTTTGGACAAGCAGAGTAGGGTGTGCAAAATTGCACTTTTCTGTAAAACTGCTCATTTCTAGGTCAATGGTACAGTGGGAAATTTACAGAAGTGGTAAACTTCATTACATGACAGAAACAGAATTGTTAAATCCTAAATTGAGTCTCTTGTGAAAGGAGACATTTAGCTCAGACTTCAGTTCAAATTTTAGTCATGTTAAGAGTCCTTTTTAGAATTTTAGAATTTAAGAATTTTTAGAATTTAGAATTTTAGAATTTAAGAATGTCATTTTTAGAATACCCTTCCTCACTCCAGACTTTTGATCAAGAATTCCTTTGGGAAATCTGCAAAACACCACATAACATGGATGAACTTGGAGGACATTATGCTAGTGAAATAAGTCAATCACAGAAGGACAAATATTGTGTTAGTTCATTATTGTAAAAAGTCAAAGAAAGGTTTATATATTGATGGAAACTTTCTTTGTTGGTTACCAGGGATGGGAAGGGAGGGGAGAGAACTCTGCAAAAATAAAAATAATAGTAATAGTAATACAATAAATTTTAAAAAAGTTCCTTTGGGAATTCAATGATTACACTTAAGAGTATTTTTCCCCCTACATCAGCTTTGTCTTCACCTTGCTTAAAGCTAGGGGCCTCACCTGAAGTATGAGTTGGTTTTCAAATTCATCTTATCAGGTTCTGATCACCCATAAAGGAGTAACATTTCTTCTACAAGGATTTGGTCAGGATTATATATGGCCACTTTTTGTTTACAAGCCTTTAAGATCCCAGACACTTTCAGATGAATAACAAGGTTTGAGTGTCATTAGACAGATAGCCAGCCACTATCACAAGTGTTTTTATGTTATTGTTCAAAGACTCTGTTTCAGTAATTTTGTTGTTATGGGGATGTAAGCAGAGCAAGTCCAAATGGAAAGGAACAACTTGATAGTAGAGACCTTTAACTAAGTTGGGAGGTCAAATTCCTTTGACTAAATATTTTATTATAATAATACATAATAAAGCCAACTGGTTTTTAACTTGAGCTATACAGCATTGCCAGGAACTAATACTTTAAAGAGAAAATGACTTAAAACATTAGAGGAAAAGTTAGTCTTATTCTGGGATGTAGAGCCAAGTGATATAGTAGAAGAAAAAATAGACAAAAGAAAATGACAACAAAAAGGAGCACAATTAATCTTCTCTTTATAAGAGAATTGACTTAAGATTTGATGTTGTTGGGTAACTTTTGCCAGGTATCTTTCTGGCAAATTTTCTTGATGCCCCATTTTATTTATTTATTTGCTATTTATCTAGGAACAACAAGAAGTGTTAGTAATGGTACATATCAGGTTCCTAATGTATTAAAGTTAGTTATCAAGATAACAACTGGGATAAAATACTTTATTACAGGGGGAAAATGAAATGATAAACCAAAGGATAATATTAAAAGGATACTGCTAAAAAGGCAAGGAAGCCACATCTTCTGACCTCCTCTAAATGCACTAAAGGAAGACAGAATCACCATCAGTAGCCCAAGGTCTATTCCTGCAAGGCCAGACATGCTGCCTCCCTCCAGCCCTTTAACCAACCCTGACACCAACCATTCCTCCCACCACACTCACCACCTTTCTGCTGGGTTTGATAATTCACTGCAGTGGCCACACAGAACTCACGGATTATGGGGTTTATTAGAGAAGCACCAGGCTATACTTCAAGTACAGGAAAAACGCTCAGTCTCTCTCAGCCCACTGTATCTCAGCCAACAGTCTCTCACATCCTCTCTCCCAGCATTGTGTGTCCCTCGGTATCTCTCTCAGCAATGAGTGTCTCTTGTGTCTCTTTCCCAGCAGCATGTGTCTCTCAGGAGCGTGTGTTTCTCAGGAGTGTGTGTCTCTCAGGAGCACCTTTCTCTCGGGAGCACATTTCTCTCAGCAGCACATCCTTCTCAGCCAGCAGTCAGAGAGAGACTTCTGCCTCTAGGAGGCCTCCTTTTGAGCCTGGCAGAGTGGCCAAACTAACCAATCATAACATCAGAATTCTAAGCACCTGAGAGAGAGCGAACTTCCCAGAACATTGCTCCATGCCACTCCCAACAGAAATACCCCAGGTGGATAACTTACAATCAGGAGCTCCTCAGTTGCTCACAGCCAATTCTACCACGGAGTTTACAAAGACTTATGGCTAGAAAAGCCATACCAGGTAATTTACTATGCCACAGATACAATAAGGAAATTATTAAAAGAGCAACTATTAGTACAAAGTACATTGCAAAAAAATATTGATTGTTTGCATGGGAACAAATAATAGTGAAGCTTATTTAAGTAAAGTCTAGCTTGGTTAGGAGCCATGTGTTATACAGGCCTAGTCCAGAGGTCTTGGGAAAAGTTATCCACTCCAGACATCATCTGCTTCTGATTTCCAGGTCACTGGAATTTGAGTTTAACTCTTGCTGTGGGTTGGATAGTTCAGGAGAAAGCTGAAGGGGTTTTGTGTATGTGTGTGTGTGTGTGCGCGCATTTTGTTTTCTTTTTTAGGAGTCTTTCCATTGATGTCTTCTTCAATACACATATTCTTCTGGAGCAATGTTAGGCAGATTTTAGGATTTTTATTTTCAGTTATTAAAGATTACTTAAGGAGCTCTGATAGCATAGTGTCTAAGGCACTTGACTGCTAACCAGAAGGCTGGCGGTTCAAACCCACCAGCCACTCCTCAGAAGGAAGGATGGGCAATCTACTTCCGTAGTGATACCACCCCAGAAACCCAAGGAGGGGTCGCTATGAGTCAGGTCTGACTCCGTGGCAAATAACAACAACAACAATTGCATCTTTTAATCCATAGCATATCCTATAGTCAACAAAATGTTACTAGTTATTAAAATGATGGAATTTCATATTTTAAAAAGGAAACAAAAAAGATTTTTTAGTTTTGGAAAATACAGCCTTGAATATTAACCATATTTTTGTATAAACTTTACAGTAATCCTTTTGTTTGTTCATTCTTATGTAGTTTTAATTCCACATGATCTTTGCCCTGGAGCTGGGGCTGCTTTTCACTTGGGGGTGGCTCTTTATTAAGGCTGGGCCCTGAGATAGGCTGGCCCAGGTCTTGCAAGCTGCTTTTTGCTTGGGGGCAGCTCCATTTTAAGGCCAAGGCCCAAGGTAGGCGGGCCCAGAGCTTGGGGGCTGCTTTTCACTTGGAGAGCCTGTATTTTAAGGCCGGAGCCCGAGGTGGTGGGTCGGGACTTGGGGGCTGCTTTTTGCTTGGGGGCAGCTCTTTATTAAGGCTGGGCCTGAGGTACGCAGGCCAGGGCTTGGGGGCTGCTTTTCCATTGTGGGTGGCTCTACTTTAAGGCCATTTTCCAAGGTAGGCAGGTGCAGGGGGGATAGGAACAACTAAGGGAGACGAACTTGTCTGTCAGTTTGTTGTCCTGTGGTGGCTTATGTGTTGCTGTGAAGCTGGAGGATATACCACCATATTGCAGAATGCCAGCAGGGTTACCCATGGTGCACAGGTTTCAGTAGAACTTCTGGGCTAAGACAGACTTGGAAGGAAGAGACCATCCACATCTCACAGAATTGGCCAATGAAAACCATATGAACAGTAGTGAAACACTATGTGATATATTACCAGAAAACTTCATGAATAGCCTTGAAACATTGTCCAATATAGTACCGAAAGATGAGCCTATCAGGTAGGAAGGCACTCAAAATTTGACTAGGGAAGAGCTGACTCCTCAGATTAGAGAAAATCTTAATGATATGGATAGAGAAAAGCTTTTGAGACCCCCGTTGGCTGGTGTAGCACAACTCAAAATAAGTAGAAACAGATGCAAACTTCCATTAATAATCATAACATGGAATGTGTGAAATATGAATCTAGGAAAATAGAAAGTTGTCAAAAATGAAATGGAATGCATAAAGATCAATACCCTAGGCATTAGTGAGTTGAAATGGACTGGTTTTGGTCATTTTGAATAGACAACCATATGATCTACTAAGCCAGAAACAACAAATTGAAGGAGAATGGTGTGGCATTCATTGAAACCCAAGGATTCGATTGTGTGGATCATAACAAATTACGGGTAACATTGAGAAGAACACTTGTAGTCATGAGGAACCTGTACGTAGATCAGGAGGCTATTGTTCGAACAGAACAAGGGGATGCTGCATGGTTCAAAATAAAGGAGTACATTAAGTTTGTACCCTTTCACCATACTTATTCAACTTGTATGCTGAGAAAATGTTCTTGTTACCTAGTGCCGCTCTGACAAGAAATATACCACAAATGGGATATAAGTTTATTCTTACAATTTGGAGGCTTTAAGTCCAAGTTCAAAGTGCCAGGCTCTAGGGGCTGGGTGAAAGCCCCTGGGGTCCATCTCTGCCTCCTGCTCCTGGCCCACTGGAGCTAGAGGCATTTCACTCAGACAGCTGCTGGCTGCTGAGGCTGAGAAGCCCCAAGGCTGACAAATAAAATGGCACAATCCTGATGTTACCAAACCACATAGCAGGCCATTAATTCAAGTCCATTGTTAAGTTCCAAGGTTGGCAGCGCATGGCAGGCTGCTGAACAACGACACAGATACATGCAGGGTCCAAGCGTCCCATAGGCTAGAGACCATTCCCAAGGCTTCTCCTTATATACAGGAAGCAGACCACATCCCAAAGGCAGCTATTCAGCTGCTTGTGGTAGATCCTACCATGGAGTTGATTGCCAGTCTCATCATGGGGAATAACTACCACCAGCTGCCCAGCCACTCAACCAGGCACAGCCAAGTTGACACACAAACATAACACATAACTACCACAGCAAATAATCCGAGAAGCTGGATTATATGAAGAAGAACATGGCATCAAGATTGGAGAAAGACTCATTAACAACCTGCAATACACAGAGGATACAACTTTGCTTGCTGAAAGTAAGGATGACTTGAAACACTTACTGATCAAGATTAAAGACTACAGTCTGAAGTATGGATTACACCTCAATATAAAGAAAACAAAAATCCTCACAACTGGTCCAATAAACAGCATCACGATAAATGAAGAAAAGATTGAATTTGTCAAAGACTTCATATTACTTGGTTTTACAATCAACACCAATGGAAGCATCAGTCAAGACATCAGATGACGTATTGCGTTGGGCAAATCTCCTGCAAAAGACCTCTTTCAAGTGCTGAAGAGCAAAGATGTCTTCTTGAAGACTAAGGTGTGCCTAACCCAAGCCATGGTATTTTCAATAGCCTCTTATGCATGTGAGAGCTGGACAATGAATAAGGAAGACCAAAGAAGAGTTGATGCTTTTCAGTTGTGTTGGAGAAGAATACTAGGAGTACCATGGTCTGCTAAAAAGGACTAACAAATCTGTCTTGGAAGAAGTGCAGCCTGAATGCTCCTTGGAAGTGAGAATGGCCAGACTTTATCTCACCTTCACTGGTCATGTTGTCAGAAGGAACCCTGGAGAAGGATATCACACTTGGTAAAGTAGAAGGTCAATGAAGAAGGGGAAGGCCCTCAAGGAGATGGATAGACACAGTGGCTGCAATGATGGACTCACATAAAGCAAGCAGCGTGAGGCTGGCACAAGACTGGGCAGTGTTCTGTTCCACTGTGTGTGGGGTTGCTCTGAGTCGGAGATGACTCGATGGCACCTAACAACAACAAAAACAATGTATAACTTAGGATCAACAACAGTTTGAAAGCATTTGTTTTTCATGAAAGTTTTAGAAATCTTCATTTAGTCTAATGGTGTAAACATTTGAAATGTTATAGTCCTTTTCTTTACTCTGATATAGTCTATTTTTGTCAAAACATTTGGTCAAGTGTTTTCAGTGAATGGTAAAATAGAGTTTTTCTGTACATGACCAACTTAAAGATGACTAAGGGTAACTCATAACAATAATTTTTAAAAAGTGAAAGACCTGATTGGAATCTTAAAAGTAATACAAAATTAATAAAGTCAATGAAAGTTTTAGATAAGAATATTGCTAAACAAATCAAGGTCATGAGATAAAATGTGTATGAACTGCTGTATGGAAAATGAATTTTCTCTGTAAACTTTCACCCAAATCACAATAAAAATCTTAAAAAAAAAAAAAA
>NW_006921989.1:373261-375366 GCF_000298275.1 Orycteropus afer afer
TTAGTATTTATTGAGAATATACTAAGATTATTCTCTGTATATTTGAAAAGGAGGTCTGGTGGCATAGTGCCTAAGGCATTTGACTGCTAATCAGAAGGTTGGCAGTTCAAACCCTCCAGCCACTCCATGGAAGGAAGACTGAGCAATCTACTTCTGTAAAGACTTGTGGCTTCGAAAACCCAAAGGGGATTGCTATGAGTCAGAATCAACTCCAAGGTAGTGAGTTTGGTTTTTTTCCTTTCTTTTTATTTTTATTTATTTATTTATTTGGATATATTTGAATATTAAAAAAGACTCTGGATAAACTACATATATCCTTCAGGTAAAACTGATTTTGATAATGTCAGATTTAAAAGAAACTAAAGTGATCAAGTTAATAATTTAAATAATAAAATTATGACATAATATTATGTGCTAGTTGGATAATATTTGACGAACACTACTGACATATGAATTAAACCTGAAGAAAATTTAGCACTTTTCTTGACTTGGAAAAATGTCCTATGCAATTCAATCAAGCAGCATACAAGCTTCCAGTCCTGGAAAGGGTTTCTCTCATGGACCATAACTTTCCTGACTTGATGCACTTGATGCAACTGGGTGGATTTCTATGTCTTTTCAAATGCAAATTTCCTGACTCTGAAGGTTATGGGTAAAAACCAAACCAAACTCACTGCCTTCAAATTGTTTCCACCCCTTCTTGGGTTTCTGAGGTGGTATCTCTATGGAAGTAGATTGCCCAGTCTTCCTTCTGAGGACTGGCTGGTGGGTTTGAACCGCCAGCCTTCTGGTTAGTAGTCAAATGCCTTAGGCACTACGCCATCAGAGCTCCTAAGGTTCTGGGTAGGGCTCATGTTTTCCACCTAAGCCCTCTACACTCTACACACAGGACTTGAAACAAAAGTCTGTGTTTCTTCTGGGCAGATTCTATTTCCCTTTTTAACATATCCAATCAAGGCTGAAGGTGGTCTTGCTCTCTGTTATACATACCCAATGTTCATTTCTAACATACAACAGGTAAGAGAACATGCAATACAGAAAAACACATAATCCAAAACACATAATCCTTTTAAAACATTCCAGCTTCACCTCTTCACCTTGACCATCTTCCCACTCTCAGCACATGCTTGGGCCCCTGGCTGGTGTAACCAAAAGCCCTAGGCTCTGGATCAATTATCTCCCTTAATCAGCCTGGCTCTTGCCTCATTCTTTTTTCCCCTCAGCTGCAGCATAATATCTCTATATTCTGCCATTACAGGTAACAACCACCAAAGTAACCACCCAAGAACCAAAAGTCTCACTTCCCAGGCCCCTTCTTTCTTTCTCTTACAAAGTCCCATGCTTCCATGAATCTGGACGCATTGCAACAAATCCCACTTGACGCCAACTGCAAGAAGGACATGAGGTTAGCATCTTCTGACCTCTTCTAACTTCAAAAGAGGAAGACAGAGTCACCATCAGCAGCCCAAGGCTTATTCATTCCTTTCAGGCCAGACATGGTGCCACCCTCCAGCCTTTTTCCCAATTCTGACACCAACGGTCCCTCCCATGGTACTCCCTATTCTGCTGGGTTTAAAAATGCATTGCAATGAGCACACAGAACTCACAGACAATACTCACGATTATGGAGTTTATTGGGAAAGTTGTTGCTGTTGTTGTTATGTGCCGGCGAGTCCTCTCTGACTCATAGTGACCGCTCCTTGGGTTTGCTAGGCAGTATCTCTATGGAAGTAGATTGCCCAGCCTTCCTTCCGAGGAGTGGCTGGTGGGTTTGAACCACTGCCAACCTTCTGGTTAGCAGTCAAGTGCCTTAGGCACTATACCAACAGAGCTAGGGAAATAAAAGGCTATGAGTTATAGGGAAACAATTCTGATACTTAAAAAAAAACATTGGCGGAAAAACTCCAGAGGCGGGGCAAGATGGCGGACTAGGCAGAAGGATTGCACAGACCCTCTTCAACAAAGAAAAGGGAAACCAATTAACACACACACAGAAGATAATCTTGGACACCTGAGCCTTGAAGGAAAGGATGCAGATTTGGACTAAACCCCAAGTAGCAGAAGAATTTGCGTGAAAATACCAAAAAAAAGGAGACCTACGGAGC
>NW_006921989.1:380570-383819 GCF_000298275.1 Orycteropus afer afer
AAAAAAAAAAAAAAAAAAAAACCATTGGCTCAATGTAGGCCACTTACAATGAAACTTATAAAAAGAGGACAGAGAATTGGAAAGCAACCATTGGATAATGTTAATGTGATTGATTGAATCCTACCCTTCCTTACTGAGATCAGCTGACATCAAGTTATTAGGTGGTCTCTGGCCTCAAGGGTAAGGGCATTCATTTGCACAAATCTTTAGGTATAGTCCAGAGATTTTAAAATGATGGCCTAGTTTCCCAGTGCTGCTATAACAGAAATATCACATACAGATGGCTTTAACAAACAAATTTATTCTCTCACAGTTTAGGGGGCTAAAACTCTTGGAGGATGCTCACTCTAGAGGAAGGCTTTCTCTTTGTCAGCTGTGGGGGAAGGTTCTTGTCTCTTTTCAACATCTGTGGGCCTAGCATTCCTTGGAGATTTCCATGTATCTTGGCATCAATCTTCTCCTGGGACTAGCAGATTCTCAATGCAGGCACCCTTGGTCCAGAGCATACACTCTGCTCCTGGCTCTTCTTTCTTGGTGGTAGTCAGGTCCCTCTTCTCTCTGATTGATTGTTCAATCTCTTTTATATCTCAAAAGAGATTAACTCAGGATCCAACCTAATTCTTGTACATTGCATCCTACTTCATTAATATAACTGTGCTAAAGAGGCCAGGGGGAGCTCTGGTAGCATAGTGCTTAAGGCACTTGACTGCTCACCAGAAGGCTGGCGGTTCAAACCCACCAGCCACTCCTCGGAAGGAAGGTTGGGCAATCCTACTTCCGTAGTGATACTGCCTCGGAAACCCAAGGAGGGGTCGCTATGAGTCGGGGCCGACTCGACGGCATATAACAACAACAACAACAAAGAGGCCAAGGAGGCCACATCTTCTGACCTCCTCTAACCACACAAGAGGAAGACAGAATCACCATCAATAGCCCAAGGCCTATTCCTGCAAGGCCAGAGATGCTGCCTCACTCCAGCCCTTTCATCAACCCTGACACCAACCGTTCCTCCCGCAGCACCCACCACCTTTCTGCTGGGTTTGATAATTCATTGCAGTGGCCACACAAAACTCACAGATTATGGGATTTAATAGGGAAGCATCAGGCTACAATTCAAGATCAGGAACAACACTCAGTCTCTCTCAGCTCACCATCTCTCAGCCAACAGTCTCTCACATTCTCTCTCCCAGCAGTGCCTGTCTCTCGGTGTCTCTCTCAGCAATGCGTGTCTCTTGTGTCTCTTTCCCAGCAGTGTGTGTCTCTCAGGAGCACATTTCTCTCAGCAGCACATCCTTCTCAGCCAACAGAGAGACTTCTGCCTCTAGGAGGCCTCCTTTTAGCCAAACTAGCCAATCATAACATCAGAATTCTAAGCACCTAGGAGATAGAGCGAACTTCCCAGAACATTGCTTTGTGCCACTCTCAACAGAAATACCCCAGGTGGATAATTTTAATAATCAGGAACTCCTGTTGCTCAGAGAAAATTCCACTACAGAGTTTAGAAAGACGGAGCTAGAAAAGCCATACCAAGTAATTTACTACACCTCAAACTGCCTCTAATCCTGCCTCATTAACATCATGTTGTTGTTGGGTGCCGTCCAGTTGGCTCAGATTCATAGCGACCCAATGTACAAAAGAATGAAACACTGCCCAGTTGTGCACCATCCTCTCTAACATCATAGACGTGAGGCTTTACAACACATAGGATAATTACAAAATGGAGGTGTAGAAAGGGCACGGGGGTGGCATCTTCTAACCTCCTCTAACTTCACAAGTGGGAGATAGAATCACCATCAGCAGTCCAAGGTTTATTCCTATGACGCAGACATGCTGCCACCCTCCAGCCTTTGTACCAACTCTGACACCAACCATCCCTCCCACAGCACTCACTACTTCTCTGCTGGGTTTGAGAATTTGTTGCAATGGCCACACACAACTCACAGACAATACCCACGATTATGGGGTTTGTTAGGGAAGTAACAGGTTATAATTCAGGATCAAGAATGCTCTCAGGATACAATTCTTCAATCTGGACAGTCTCCCCTCTGCTATGCCCTCAGGCACACCTCTATGGCCCTCGGCCTCTCAGCCTGTTCTCTGTCCTTCTTGGGCAAGTGTTACAAAGCAATTTGAGCTTTGCTGGTAAGTGCACTCAGGCACACCTCACTCTGCCAGGAAGCCTCCTGCCAAAAGCACTCAGCTTTCTCGCTCCCTGGGCCAGAAAGGCTGACGCTGTTTTGTGCCTCTTGGCTCCTCAGTGGGTCCTCTAGGCCTGGCGTCTCGGCCAAGGAGGTCCAGTGCAGTGACCTCTGGGTCCGAGGACACGCTCCACTCCACCTCCGGCTCTTCTCCCTTGATGGCAGTGACATCCCCTTTCTGTCCAGGAAGGTTCATTCTAAGCCACACAGAGTGACAAAACTAACCAATCCCCACGTTAGATTTCCAACTGAAAAAAACAAACTCACTGACCTTCAGTCGGATCCGACTCATAGCAACCGCTCCTTGGGTTTCCGAGGCATATCACTATGGAAGTAGGTTGCCCAATCTTCCTTAGAGTTCCCTACACCTTCTTTGCATGGTCCCACAACTGGAGAACAGAAAACAAGGAGCCTGAGGTGGGAATGTGCTTGGCCTTTTCCAGGCCCAGGAAGAAAGTCCATGTGGCAGAGAGAGCAGTAGCAGGTGAGGGCAGAGAGAAAAGCGGGCAAGGCTGAGCAGGGCTTCCCAGGGGCTCAGGGTTCCTTTACGGAAGCAGACTGTCTCATCTTTGTTCCATGGACAAGCTGTTAGGTTCAAACCACCGACTTTTTGGTTAGCAGCCACATGCCTTAACCACTACACCAGAGCTCCACATGGATGTCCGTGTCTAATCTGCAGCCTTTGCCCAATGGGGCAGTTACTGAGCCATCCTTTTCATATGCTGTTTCACGTCAGCAAGGCAATTTATCATAACCGCTCAGACTGTGGAATACGTTTACCCCGGCTCTGTTACTTTACTACCTACATGATTTGGGGCAATCTTACTTGTCTGTGCATGTTCCCTCATCTGGACCCGGCTCACTGGGCTGCGAGGATTTCACACATGAATGATCCAGTGCAGCATCTGACATGTAAACACTCACTAAGTGTCAGCCATTAAGATTATCCTTCATTAGAAAGAAGAAAACCAAAATTAATGGAAACAATCAGTCCTAGTGACTGGTACACCATCCGATCTGCAACCTATACAACTATGAGACCAGAAGAACT
>NW_006921989.1:384319-388070 GCF_000298275.1 Orycteropus afer afer
AAAAAAAAAAAAAAAAAGATTATCCTTCATTTCCATCAGAGGGCAGCCCTGAGCCTCCATCCCTTACCTGGGAGAAGGCAATGGCTGGAGGTGCAGGGTTCACAAGACAGGAAGTGCTCCACCTGAGGTCCACCACCCCTCAGATCGAGGCCCAGGGAAAGCGTCACTGAGGCAGATGAGTTCCCCACGAGGAAGTCACCTCTAATGTAGGGTGTGCTAAATTTTCAGGAATTTTGTGAGTGGATCGTTCAACTGTTGGTAGCTTGAAACCAGTTATAATGGGAGTATTTACACCACAGAAATTGGGAAATGTGGAGCTGGCTGTTAACCATTTACCTGATGCCACCGCCCCTAACCTAAGGCCTGCTGCTTCACTCCTACTGGAAAGGCAGGAAGGAAGCACGCTTACTTTCCTGGGAGTTGTTCCAGGTGGGGCTTCGGAAGGCCCACTCCAGGCCACCAGCAGAGCCCAGCACAGGGCTGGAGATGACCCTTCCATCAAACTCAATAGGCCTCAGATCTCCAGTCACTCTCCACCAGTCTAACCAACTGTTTTCCTCCCTGCCCTCAGCAACCCTGAATTTCTCCAATCCCCACACCCAGCCTGGATCAACCCAGTCCCCCAGGTGCCCAAGACCATCAGCTCCAAACCATGGCCACCAAGGAGCGCTCATACCCCAGTCGTCAGTGTTCCTGAGGACAACCCTGAGATGGGACATGCTTCTACTCCATATCCCAGTGGGTTACCATGGACTGTCTCAGCACCTCTCTGATGGGTGACTGTGAATAAGACCCAGCACACCCAGCTCAGCCCCTTCTCTCTCCTGGCTCTGCCTGCCATAGGGGACACACTGGCCTGCCCAGGCGGGGGCACCCACAGGTGCAGAGCTAGGCCACGCACACCCTCCTACCCAGCCCAGCTCAGAAGGAACATTCATGATCATTATCTGACCCCTGGATCTTTCAAGTGGTTCAGACTCCAGACACAGGAACCCCTGAGCCCCTGGGAAGCCCTGCTCAGCCTTGCCCACTTCTCTCTCTGCCCTCACCTGCTACTGCTCCCTCTGCCACATGGACTTTCTTCCCGGGCCTGGAAAAGGCCAAGTGAATCCCCACCTCAGGCTCCTTGTTTTCTCTTCTCCAGTTGTTTCGCTGCCTGGTCCCTCTTCATTTCTCAGGGCTCAGCTCAGACAGGCTTGCCCTGCCCACCCCCTCTGTCGAGAGACCCTGGCTGGTTGTCTCATGGTCTCTGAAATTACTCCACGGATCATTTACCTGTTTAGTGCCCTCATCCCCTTGGAGTTCTAACAGGACACAGTCTTAGTTTTGTTCGCTGTGACCCCAGTGCCTACTGTAGTGTCTGAAAATAGCACATGCTTAATACACATTTGTTGAATGAATAAACTGAATACTATTTTGAAAAAGATGATTTCTTTTAATAGCAAAATAGTACGT
Source organism: Orycteropus afer afer (assembly GCF_000298275.1). Taxonomy (NCBI): domain Eukaryota; kingdom Metazoa; phylum Chordata; class Mammalia; order Tubulidentata; family Orycteropodidae; genus Orycteropus; species Orycteropus afer. Next base: position 385,775 of record NW_006921989.1, read on the forward strand.
TGTGGAAAACTTAGAAAACATAGCATAGAAAATACAACTCAGAACGTTTATCAGTACAGATCATCAAACTGCACGTCTCAGCTGCCATTTCACCGCCTCTCACGTGCATGCAGACACATAAACAGGACATGAGTGTGCGTGTGCACAGGCACCGAGTCCTTCCAGGCCTAAGGAGGCTGGGTCCCTCAGGGCCCCCACACTTTTGCCCCTACCCTTCTGGATCCATCCTGTTCCTGAGGACAACCCTGAGAAGCCCCTTCACTGAGGACTTTCTCAAGGCTAGGGCTGTCAAGAGTAAGGCTTTGCAACAGAACCTGAGGTAGCTATGGTCGACCCCATTTCCAGGCATGGGAACTGGGCCTCGAGAGGTTGGCTGATGTGACTGAGGCCACTCAAGGAGCAAACACAAAGTCCGGACCCCAACAGTCTGGAGGCCTCAGAGCCTCGGTTCTCTCTAGCCTGTCAGTCCTGGAGCCTTCAGTCACCTCGCGTCTCAGCCTGATGACCCGCCTGCCCCCTTCGAGATGCTGCTCAGAGCAACAACGAAAGCTGGGCTGGCCTGGAACCCTGGGTCCAAGGAGCAGGCAGTGCCGTCACATCCACCAGTCCATGGACTCTTTGGGGCAGGCCCTGACAATGACCATGCAGTGGGGCAGCCCCTTACACAGGATCCTCTCGGCCTCCTGACCCTCCCAGCCCAGCCCCTGCAACTCAAGGACCCTGAGCTTGGGCATGGTGAGGCAGGAGGAGAGGATTTCAGCTGGGGAGGGCATTTCTGGGGTGACGAGCGGGCCCAGCAGGCACAGACTCTCCAGGGTCGGCATTCCCTCCAGGACTGACAGGCCAGGGGCAGAGAGGCCCCTCACGGTCAGCCGGATCTTGCGCACATCTCGCAGGTGGCGACTGATGGCCAGGAGGGTGCTGTCGGCCGACAGGGTACAGCCCAGCACCTCCAGTCTCTGCAAGTAGTTCATCTCCTGCAGGCCTGCATCCAGCCCGGTCTCGGTCACACGGTAGGTGCCCCCAAGCACCAGTGAGCGCAGGGCACGGAAGCGCGTCAGGCCCTGCAGGTGCTCATCACGGAAGGCGGGGACGCGGTCCAGCACGATGCACTCAAGCAAGGGCAGCACCGTGGGGTCCTGCTCCTTGAGGAGCCAGACCATGGAGATCTCACAACTGTGCAGCTCCAGGGTCCTCAGCGTGCAGGGCAGGCTGGTGATGGGCACCACGGTCAGGTCGGCCACGTGCAGGCAGAGGCGCTTCAGGTTGGGGCACTTCTGACCCAGGGCCCTCATCAGGGCAGGGGACAGCTGAGGGGCCTGGGAGCCCGAGAACAGGTAGCCGCCCAAGCGCAGGGAATGGAGCCGCGACGCCATGTACCGACGAAGGAGGTGCCACATGACTTTAGGCCGCATCTGGAAGAGCCACAGACAGGGGTGACTGGTCAAGGGGCGCTAGCTCCCAAGGCCCCGGCCTGCCTGAACACAGACACACCCCACGGGTTTCAGGTGTTCCCCAGCGCTTCTGCCCTTTTCCCACCGCCTCACCCTGGGTACTGGCCTTCCCAGGGCCACAAAACCATTCTGACTTTTAGGACTTTGAGCAAGAGCAATGGGGGGAAGAAAATGACAACAGCTCTGTCCCAAAAAGAGTGAATTCTCATTCTGTCTCCTAGACAAGTAAGGAAGAAAAGCCACCGGCCCGTATCTTACCCTTTAGGGAACATGGACATGAATCTGAAAAGCTGGTAGTGACAGCTGAGTTGGGTGACTTCAGACCTCAATTAAAATTTCATTTTCAACTTAACTCAGGATTTCCATTCCTACCCTTCTAAAGAAACCATTCAGCCTTTTTGTCAAAGTTTTACTGTTTGAAAAACAAGGCAAGAGTCAGGGTTTCTAAAGCAGATAAAGAGTTACTCAGTGTCTGTTAAGTGTTTGTGCACCTGGCCCCGAGAAGGCACCAACCACCTCAGCAGGAGGACCAGAAAGAAACAAAGTCAGACCTTGTACATAACTCTGCAGCTAGGGAGGTGTATTTCAAGTCTTGGTTCACATCTTGACTCCCAAACTCAATTTTACTCTCTGCCACTTTCTGCTGTTTCTGCAAATTTGTAAGTAAAGTAGCAGCTCAATTTGTTAAGGTAAAGAGGCTGCAGATGTGAGGGTAAATGAACCCCCAGCAGAATGTTTTGTTAACCCCCAGGACATGCAGGACAACAACCTCAGAATTTAACAAATAAGCTTCCGGATAATGTTTAAACCTGCAGTCCAGCAAATCCTCCCGAACTTTTGCT
>NW_006921989.1:388226-392931 GCF_000298275.1 Orycteropus afer afer
GGCAAAGCAACATTTTACAAGGATGTCTGTAAATGTCTCTCCATTCAAAATGATCTGATCCTTCAATAAAATTTTCCTTTTAATTTCTAGCCAAATGTCAGTCTGGAGTTTTCACTAAGTCAGGAGCAACCACTTTTTTTTCTTTGAATTTTTATTTCGATTTGGGTGAACGTTTATAGAGCAAATTCACTTTACATACAGCAACTCACATACTTGTCGTCTCATGAAACTAACTGCAAGTTCCCACAATCCAACAGCTCTTCCACTTCCTCGCCATAATTAGCTCTTCCCTGTGTCCTGCCCTCCATGCACTCCTGCCCCCTGAGCTGTCTCCCTGTGCATGCACAGCCCTTCTATTCTCCCATGATTGATCTCTCCAAGGAGTGTATCTACCTAGTGTAAATAAGGAACAACCACTTTTAGTAGAAATAAGCAACACAATATAAAACTGAAAAAGATAAAAACTGCCCAGGGTAAAGCTAGGTCTAGATTTAAAATACAAAAAAAAAAAAAAAAAATCAGTTTGTGTTATGGATTGAATTACATCCTCAAAAGTATGTGTTGTAAACCCTCACTTCTGTGCCAGTGGTTATAATCCCATTTGGTAATGGGTTGTCTTTGTTATGGTAATGAGACAGGATTAGTGTTGGCTGTGTCTTGAATCAATCTCTTTTGAAACACAGAACAGAAAAAGGAACTGCCTAACAAAATGTATTGACTACTTCTGACAGAAGCATCAATCTGCCTGGCCAAATTTAGATCTGTGAGTCTGGGCCAAGGGGAAAGGATTCACTAGAAATTCCAGCCACCAACATGGAATTCACAAGGGTAGAAACCATGGTTGGTAAAATTTAAAATGGGCTCAAAGCCACTGGATGAATCGGCTCTTTGTAAAACACGTGAGAAAACTCTTTAAATTTGATATATCAAATACTGGCCGGGATGGGAAGCAATACATCTTCTCCAGTCCCACTGATGTGGTTTTGTGTAGCTACTCCGCAAAGCAAGCTGGAGTTTCTCCTGGCATGTGACGGGTACACGCCCACTATGACCTGCTTTGTTTTTAAGGAGTATGTATTTGTGAGTTAAGGTGCAGAGTATCTCCAGAAGGGTACATGGAAAATGGGAGCATTTGCTGCCTGCAGGAAAAAGAATGGAGTGACTTGGAGGGCAGTGATGGGAGGAGCCCTTTCACCTGGTACTATTTCACATCTTTTGAATTTGCATCCTGCGTAATTATTAATTAATGTTTTGATTTGCTTAAATGTACACACTGCCTGACCCAGCAGTACCTTTTTTGGGGGGGGGCAATTTACCAGAGAAGTACTACTTTCTAGAAGCACTGTTTTAACAACACTAGGAAAAAAATGAATATCCATTCATAAGATGATAGCCTTAGGGAGCACCTAACTGAAGGCGAAGGATGCCTGCAGACAGTAAAAGGGACAGGTCCCTAAAGCTGGAAGGGAAGAGTGCAAAACCATACCCGACCATGGGGAAATTCACAAACGAATCATGGTGACGGTAAACAACAGGAAGAACATCATTCACGTCACTGAATTATACATGTGAATAAGGTAGAAATGGCCAATGCTTTATTTCATAGATATTTACCTCGATGGGAGCTCTGGTGGCATAGTGCCTAAATGCATTTGACTGCTAACCAGAAGACTGGCAGTTCAAACCCACCAGCCACTCTTCGGAAGGAACACTGGACAAATCTACTTCTGTAGAGATACTGCCTCAGAAACCCAAGGAGGGGTCGCTATGAGTCAGGTCCATTGGATGGCACACAACAATAACAACAATGATCCCATTCAGGAATGGCCTTTCACTGTTATGTTAATGAGACAGGATTAGTGCAGTGTGTGTTTTAAACCAAGAATCCTGGGTGGCACAATGGTTCAGAGCTAGGCTGTTTGAACCCACCAGCTGCTCCTCCGGACAAAGATGTGGCAATGGGCTTCAAAGATTACAGCCCTGGAAAGCCTCGGGGCCAGTTCTACCCTAACCTATAGGGCTGCTAGACTCGGAATCGGCTCAACAGCAGTGGATTGGTCTTTTTTAGTGTCTCACGTCAATCGCTTTTGAGATATAAAAGAACAGATTAAGCAAGCAGGCACGCACTGAGGGGAAGATACACGCCATTGTCAGGGAATTTAAGAACAGAAGCAGAAAAGAGACAAGGAACTTCCCATCGAGCAAAGCAGTGAGGCAGAGAGCGAGCACGAGAGAGCAAGCGAGACCGCGCGAGAGCGAGCGAGAATGCACGAGAGCGAGCTGCGGAGGCTTCCCCTTGAACCAGCGCCCTGAATTCATTCAGACTTCTAGCCTCCTAAATTGTGAGAAAAGAAATTTGTTTCTGAAAGGCATCTACTTGTGGTATTCCTGTGATACTAGCACTCGATAACTAAGACACGGGGGTTCGAACCACCAACCTTTCGATTAGCAGCTGAGACCTTAACCACCGAACCACCAGGGCTCCTTTATAACTTTCAGTAGTACGTAGATTAGGAGTCCCCAGATGGCAGAAATAGTTAAGTGCTCAACTACTAGCAAAAGGTTAGTGGTTCAAACCTCAGAAGACAGGCCTGGCAATCTGTTTCCAAAAGGTCAACGCTTGAAAACCCTCTGGAGCAGGTCATGCCCAGGGTCGCCCCGGAGTCAGAATCAACTGGATGGCAACAACAACAACAATAAAGAATGTAAGTCACACCTCAAAAGAAAACAAAAAAAAACAAACGGTGATCCCTCGCTGATAATGTGCAGGCTAAACCGTCTGGAAGTGAAGCAGACTCATGTCTGCAACTGCATTTGAGATGCATCAGAAAAAACCAAGATGGACTGATGGATGGGAAGAGAATGGAAAAAGAAGTGATAAAACCAACACAGGCATATTTTGTTTTATCGCACTTCATAAACATTGCGTTTTTCACAAACTGAAGGTCTGCAGCAACCCTGCGCAGAGCAAGCCTACTGGTGCCATTTTTCCAACAGCATGTGCTCACTTAGTGTCTCTGTATTCCATTTTGGTCATTCTCACACGATTTCCAATGTTTTCATAATGCTATTGCACACTTACTACAGTATAGTGTAGACGTAACGTTTATACGCACTGGGAAATCAACAAAGTCCATGTGAGTTTCTTTTCGTGACATCTGCTTTACTGCAGTGGTCAGGAACCAAACCCACAGTATCTCCAAGGTGTGCCTGTATAATAAAACATTACTGATGGGTGTCCTGGTGTTCCCTATAATATTCTTTCAACTTTCATGTATGTTTGAATTTTTTCATAATAAAATGCTGGGGGAAAATAACATAAAAAATAATCATTTAAAAACTGACGTCAATGAAAATAATTTCGACACAGAACAACAATCCCTTATCCAAAACCACAGAAGCCAGGCAGGTTTCAGAAATCAGAATTAAAATGGTACAGATACCATCAGTAGGCTCTAGGACAGCACCCCATAATCAGGTCAGTATTTTTCAGTACGACATAAGGATATTTATCCCCGGTAGGATGGGGGAAAACCCAGTGAATAGCCTCATACCCATTCAGGTGAGGATGACCATCACGTGAATTTATCCCAAGCTTGTAAATAAACTTTTTACTTTACAAGCTTTCTGATTTTGGAATTGCAGGTAAAGAACTATAGAGGATAAAATATGAATGCCCTTTCCCTTCAGAAACTGCACGTCTAGGTTTCAGAGTAACTCAAACCTGCACACTAGGAGACAGACCCAAGGGCATTCTTGTCAGGAAGTCTGGGACAAAGACCTGCAACACAGGCAAAACCTGGGAGGCTGTTAGAAACGCAGAATCTACAGCTATGATCCACATAACAAATCATGGGTAAAACTGAAGATTTTTCATTGAAGAATGAGAATTTCAGAGCACTCAATTGTGCTCATGAGGAACCTGTAACATAGAACAAGACGTTGTCGTTCAAATAGAACAAAGGGTTTAAAACCAGAAAAAGTGTGTGTCAGGGTTGTATCCTGTGGTGGTTAAGTTTGTGTGTCAACTTGGCTTGACCTGGTTGAGTGGCTGGGCAGCTAGATGTAATATTCCCCATGATGAGACTGGTAATCAACTCCATGGTGGAATCTATGAGCAGCTGAGGTATATATATATATATAGCCCTTGGGTATGTGGTCTGCTTCCCGTATATAAGAAACAGCTTTGGGAATGGTCTCCGGCTTATGGCACACTTGAACCCTACATGCAGCCAAATCGTTATTCATCAGCCCGCCATGCCCTGCCTATCTTGGGACTTTCACTGGACTTGAATTAATGATCTGCTGTGTGGTTTGGTAACATCAGGACTGTGCCATTTTATTTGTCAACCTTGGACTTGTTAGCCTAAGCAGCCAGTAGCAGCCTGAGTGAAGAGATGCCTCTAGCTTCAGTGGGCCAGGAGCAGGAGGCAGAGCTGAAGCTCAAGTTAAGGGACTTTCACACAGCCCCTAGAACCTGGCACTTTGAACTCAGACTTCTAACCTCCCGAACTGTGAGAGAATAAACTCCTGTTTGTTAAGGCCATCCCAATCTGTGGTATATTCTTGTCACAGAAGCACTAGGTAACCAAAACATATCCTTTCACCACATCTATTCAATCTGTATGCTGGGCAAATAATCTGAGAAGCTGGACAATATGAAGAACATGGCATCAGGATTGCAAGAAGGCTCATTAACAACCTG
>NW_006921989.1:393031-402613 GCF_000298275.1 Orycteropus afer afer
GCACTTACTGATGAAGATTAAAGACTACAGTCTGCAGTATGGATTACACCTCAACATAAAGAAAACAAAAATCCTCACAACTGGACCAATAAGCAACATCATGATAAACAAAAAAGATTGAAGTTGTCAAGGATTTCATTTTACTTGGATCCACAATCAACACCCATGGTAATCAAGAGATTACACTGCAAATCTATTGCAAAACACCTCTTTAAAGTGTGAGAACGTAAAGATGTCACTGCAAGGAGTAAGGTGTGCCTCACCCAGGCCACAGATGTTATTTTCAATCACCTCATATGCATGGGAAAGCTGGAGAACGAATAAGGAAGCCTGAAAAGTTGATGCATGTGAATGATGGTATTGGCGAAGAATACTGAATATACCACAGACTGCCAGAAGAATGAATAAATTTATCTTGGAAGAAGTACAGCCAGAATGCGCCTTAGAAGCAAGGATGAGACTTTGTCTCATGTACTTTGAACATGCTACCAGGAAGGATCAGTTCCTGGGGGACACATCATGCTTGGTGAAGTAGAGGGTAAGCGAAAAGAGGAAGACCTTCAATGAGATGGACTGACAGAGGTTGTAATAACGGGCTCAAGCATCGCAGAGACTGCGAGGATAGCACAAGAATGGGCAACGTTTTGTTCTGTTGTATACAGGGTTCCTATGAGTTGGAATCGACCCTTAGCACTTGTGGTGGTAAGTTTGTGTGTCAAGTTGGCTGGGCCTGGTTGAGTGGCTGGGCAGCTGAATGTAGTTACTCCTCATGGTGAGATTGTTAATTACTCCATGGTGGAATCTATTGGAGCAGCTGAGCAGTTGCTTTAGGGAAGTGGTCTGCTTCCCGTATATAACAAACAGCTTTGGGAATGGTCTCTAGCTTATGGCACGCTTGAACCCTGCATGTAGCCGTGTTGTGGTTCAGCTGCCTGCCATGCTCTGCCGACCTTGGGACTTTCGATGGACTTGAATCAATGACCTGCCGTGTGCTTTGATAATACTGGACTGTGCCTTTTTACGTCAACCTTGGGCTTGTCAGTCTCAGCAGCCAGCAGCTGCCTGAGTGAAGAAAAGCCTCTAGCTCCAGTGGGCTGGGAGCAGGAGGCAGAGCTGAAGCCCAAGATTGAGGGGTTCTTACCCAGCCCCTAGGGCCTGGCACTTTGAACTCAGACTTAAAGCCTCCAAACTGTAAGAGAATAAACTCGTTTGTTCAAGCATCGCATTTGTGGTATATTCCTGTCAGAGCGGCACTGGGGAACCAGGACAGCACCTAACCACAGGGGCCCTACTGCAGACTGAATCAGAATCTGCGTTTTAACTAAATACCAAATTTGCAATAGTAAACAGCCACACGTAACTTTACTTACCTAGTGGTACTATATCAGAAATTCAGGAATACCACAAATGGGTGGCTTTTAACTGAAAGAAATTTATTTTCTCACACTTTGTTGTTGTTGTTATATGCCCTCGAGTAGGACCCAACTCATAGCAACCCCTCCTTGGGTTTCCAAGACAGGATCACTACGGAAGTAGATTGCCCAACCTTCCTTCTGAGGAGTGGCTAGTGAGTTTGAACCACCAGCCTTCTGGTTAGCAGTGAAGTGCCTTAGGCACTATGCTACCAGAACTCCCTTTAGGAGGCTAGAAGTTCCAATTCCAGGGCCTGTGGAAGGCAGAATCCTGTCAGAGCAGAAACACTCAACTATTTTCCACTAAAACAAGCAACAGAAAAGTGGTAGCACTGCATGCTGTCAAAGGGACTTCTGAGACAGTCCCTTTGAGTTTCAGCTCTTACAGTTTTCACTGTTTATGGGCGCGCGCACACACACACACATACACACATATGCCTAAGGCATTTGACTGCTAACCAGAAGGCTGGTGGTTCAAACTCACCAGCCACTCCTCGGAAGGAAGGTTGGGCAACCTACTTCCGTAGTGATACCACCTCAGAAACCCAAGAAGGGGTTGCTATGAGTCAGATCCGACTCGACAGCAGTGAGTTTGGTTTTTGGTTTTAACACACATGTATGTATGATCTGCAGCAAATAAGGCCAAAGATTAAAATACGTTAAATCTGTTGTTGTTAGGTGCCGTCGAGTCAGCGCCGACTCACAGCGAGCCTATGCACAACAGAATAAACAATGCCCGGTCCTGCACCAGCCTCACAATCCTCACTATTCCTGGAGCCCATGGTTGCAGCCACTGTGCCAATCCAGCTAGTTGAGGGCCTTCCCCCTTTTCGCTGACCCTCCACTCTACCAAGTAATATAACCTTCTCCAGAGAATGGTCCCTTCTGACAACATGACCTAAGTTAAATCTAAGTAGTAAGTATGTGGGTCACTTGTTAGTCTATATATCCTGTACGTATTTCTGAATATTTGAAATATTTCATAATAAATAAATCAAAATGTTAATGAGAGAACATGGGAATGGTTACACTGCACTATTCTGACAATTCTGGAAGTTGACTCTGTAATATGATTTATGCATAACGTAAAGAGCTCTGGTGGCGTAGTGGATAAGGCATTTGGCTGCTAACCAGAATGTTCAGCGGTTCAAATCCACCAGCTACTCTGGAGAAGAAAGATGGAGCAAGCTACTTCCGTAAAGATTTACAGCCTCAGAAACCCAATGGGGGTCCATTATGAGTCGGAATCAACTCAATGGCAGTGAATTTGGGTTTTTGAGTTTAGTTATAATGTAAGCATGCATTACCACCAGTTGTCCCAGAATCGATTCCAACTCATGGTGACCCCATGCGTGTCACAGCAGAACTGTGCTCCACGGAGTTTTCAATGGCTGATTTTTCGGAAGGAGCTCGCCAGAACTTTCTTCCCAGAAGCTCCAGGGTAGACTGGAACCTCCATCGTTTTGATTAGCAGCCCAGCGCTAATGTTCTTTATCGCATGCTGACTACGTAACAGACACTGTTCTAAGCCCTGTCCCTGTAGGATCCTGGTGAATCCCCACCATAGTCCCGTGGCCTTTATGGCCATTTTGGGAGCTGGGGAAATTGAGGCCTAGAGGAGCTAGGTAACCTGCCCGAGCTCGCCGAGCAGCAGTTAAGCGATGGAGCCGGGATGAGCCCGTCTCCCACATCCAAGCCTGAATCCCAGGGTTGCAGGGGTGCTCCTCCCGCCCAGGCAGCCCCACATACCGTATAGAGCGTCAGGTCGACGTGTCGCCACAGCCACTGGTCATCCACCAGCCTCTTCCAGTGGCGACAGACCCTGGGGGAGGGGACGCGCCGTTAGAAGGACCATGGCCCCGCCGGGACCGGTATATATCTCCAGGTGCGCCCCCCTCCCTCTCCTTCCCTCCCGCCGGGCAGGGCCACACCTCGAGATGCGGATCCGGTCCCGGACGGGGAGGTAAGAGAAAACCTCCAGCAGGACAGAATCTGGCAGGTCGACCAAAGACGCCATAATCTCTCTGGAGCGCACTTCCGCTTCCTGCTAAAAGGAACCTGGGACTCGCGCCTCAGGGCACCCAGGAGACGTAAGGGAATGGCGGAAAGGAGCGCGGGATAGCCCCCCGTCACCTGCAAGGAGACTCGCCTTTATTCTCGCGAGAATGTGTTTAGACCACCCCACCCCCACCCCACCCCACCCCGAGCGTATCTGCCCGGGTTTGAGACCAAGCGTGGAGGATCCCGCAAGTGGCGAATCTCAGAGGATGGGGTTAGAGGCCGGGAGGAGGCTCGGAAGGCGGGGTTAGAGGCGGGGAAGATGCTGGGGGCGGGGCTAGAGGCGGGGACGAGGCTCCGCGGGCGGGGTTAGAAACTGGACGAGGCTCAGAGAGCCCGCCAAGAGGTCGGGACGAAGTCCGGGGGGGCGGGCTGAAGGTGGAACCCTGGTTGGGGGACGTGCCGGAGGGCAAGGTCTCTACTTTTTTCCTTTTTTTAACTTTTTGTTGTTGTTATGTGCCTTGGAGTTGCACCCGACTCACAGCGACCCCTCCTTGGGTTTCCGAGGCAGTATCACTACGGAAGTAGATTGCCCAACCTTCCTTCCCAACAGTGGCTCCTGGGTTTGAACCACCAGCCTTCTGGTTAGCAGTCAAGTGCCTTAGGCACTACACCACCAGAGCTCCCTTTTTTTTTAACTTAGTAATGCTTTTTTTAATGTATATGTATGCACTAGGAAGGGAGCTCTGGTAGCGTAGTGGCTAAGGCACTTGACTGCTAATCAGAAGGCTGGCGGTTCAAACCCACCAGCCGCTCCTCGGAAGGAAGATGGGGCAATCTACTTCCGTAGTGATACTGCCTCGGAAACCCAAGGAGGGGTCGCTATGAGTCGGGTCCGACTTGATGGAACATAACAACGACAACAACATGCACTAGGAAAAATATGGAGAAATAGAATAGCTTGTTCAAAAAAAATGAGAGAGAGAAACTCACTGATACAAAGTCAATTCGACTCATACCGACCCCTCCTTGGGTTTCAGGGTAGGCATCTCTACAGAAATAAATTGCCCAGTCTTCTTTCCGAGCTTGTTCAAGGGCTTGTTAAATTTTTCCTTTTGATTGTTATTGCCAAATTGTTCTCCATAGAGATTGTCTGTGTTGACACTCCCACCAAATACACAATTTTTTTTTTTAATAATTTTTTAAATTGTGGTATGTTAAGAAGCTCTGGTGGTGTAGTGGGTAAGGCATTTGGCTGCTAACCCAAAGATTGGCGGTTTGAACCCACCAGCATGGAAGATGAAGCAGTCTGCTTCCATAGAGATTTCCAGCCTTGGAAACCCAATGGGAGATTCTATAAGAGTCAGAATCAACTCTATGGCAATGAGTTTGTTCATATATATGTGTGTGTATGTGTGTGTATTGTTGTTGTTGTTGTTAGGTGTTATGCAATCAGTTCTTAGCCACCCTATGTACAACAGAATGAAACAATGCTTGGTCTTGTGACATCCTCACAATCTTTGCTATGCTTGAGCCCGTGTTTTCAGCCGTTGTGTCAATCCATGTCGTTGAGGGTCTTAACTCTGCTTTGAGGAGGCAACGGTCCCCTATGGAGGGACTCATTTTCCCACACTGTAACAGTGTTCCACTGCTAATCATAAGGTTTTCACTGAATAATTTTTCAGGAAGTCAATCACTAAGTCAGTCCTCCTTCCTAGTTTGTCTTAGTCTGCAAGCTCCACTGAAACTGCCCACCATGGGCGACCCTGCTGATATTTGAAATACAGGTGGCATAGCTTCTAGCTACACAGCAACATGCCCCCCCAAAAAAAAAAAAAACCAACCTGTTGCCATGGTATAGATCTGTAATAATATCTCTCTTTCTCTCCACTGCCATGGATTTGGTTCCATGGGCTCATACAGACCTTCATTGGGTTTCCAGGGCTGTCAGTCTTTACCATAGTAGAATGCCTAATCATCCTTCCGTGGTGCAGCTGGTGGATTTGAACCACTGACCTTCTGGTTAGCAGCCAAATGCCTTACCAACTATGCCACCAGAGCCCCTTTGTTGTTGTTGTTATGTGTCGTCAAGTTGGACCCGACTCATAGCGACCCCTCCTTGGGTTTCCAAGCCAGTATCACTACAGAAGTAGATTGCCCAACCTTCCTTCTGAGGAGTGGCTGGTGGGTTTGAACCGCCAGCCTTCTGGTTTATATATGTATATGTAGGAGTTCTGGTACAGTGCCTTTGACTGCTAACCAGAAGGTCAGTGGTTCAAACCCACCACCTGCTCCACAGAAGAAAAATGGGAGGTCTGCTTCCATAAAGATTTACAGCCTTGGAAACCAAATGGTGGTTGCTATGAGTTCGAATCAACTTGATGGCCATGAGTTTGGTTTTTTGGTTATACCTATAGTTAAGTGCCATCGAGTCAAACCCAACTCATGGCGACCCCTCCTTGGGTTTGCAAGGCAGTATCACTACGGAAGTAGATTGCCCAACCTTCCTTCTGGTAGCTCCTGGTAGTGTAGTGCCTAAGGCACTTGACTGCTAACCAGAAGGCTGGCGGTTCAAACTCACCAGCCACTCCTCAGAAGGAAGATGGGGCAATCTACTTCCGTAGTGATACTGCCTCAGAAACCCAAGGAGGGGTCGCTATGAATAGGGTCTGACTCGACGGCAAATAACAACAACAACAACAACGACAGCACATAACAACAACAACAACATAGTTAAGTGAGGCGCTCTGGTGACGTAGTGCCTAAGTCATTTGACTGCTAACCAGAAGGCTGGCAGTTCAAACCCACCAGCCACCCCTCGGAAGGAAGACTAGGCAATCTACTTCCGTAGAGATACTACCTTGGAAACCCAACGAAAGGTCTCTATGAGTCAGAACTGAGTTGATGGCAGTGAGTTTGGTTTTTGGTTAGGTAGTTAAGTGATCTCTGGTGGTTCAGTGATTAAAGCACTTGGCTGCCAACCAAGAGGTTGGCAGTTCAAACCCACCGCATGCTCCATGGGAAAAAGATGATGCAGTCTGCTTCCGTAAGGATTTACAGTCTTGGAAACCCTATGAGGCAATTCTACTGTGTCCTATAGGGTCACTACAAGTCAGAATTGACTCCAAGGCAGGGAGTTCTATACCTGTATTTATAATTCCATTTGGGAATGGGTTTTCTTTGTTATGTAATGAGGAAGTGTTAGTTTAGGATATGTCTTCCTTTTTTTTAATTTTTATTCTAATTTGGGTGAAAGTTTACAGAGCAAATTCATTTTCCATAGAGCAGGTCACGTACACTTTGTCTCATGACATTGACTGCATTTCCCACAATGCAACAGCTCTCTTCCCATTTCCTCCTCCTAGTCACCTCTTCCCTGGGTCCTTCCATCCCATACACTCCTGCCCCCCACCCCCAGTTGTCTCCGTGCATACACAGCCCTTCTATTCTCCCACGATTGATCTCTCCAAGGAGTGTATCTGCCTAATGTAAATGTTCAGCTCATATGCCTGTCTTTTGTTTGGCTGGAAGCCACAGGCATGGGTTCAATTCCAGACCTGAAGGGAGTTTAGGATATGTCTTAAATTGATCTCTTTTGAGATCTAAAAGGAGCAGATTAAGCAAGGAATTGAAGAAGCAGAGATAGAGGGTGATAGATGCCACACCACATTAAGATCACCAAGGAGCCAAGGAATAGAAGCTGAAGAGATAAGGACCTTCCCTGAGAGCCAACAGAGAGTAAAAGCCTTCGCCTAGAGCTGATGGCCTGATTTCAGACTTTCAGCCTTCTAAACTGTGAGAAAATAAATTTCTGTTTGTTAAAGCCGCCCACTTGTGGTATGTTTGTTACAGAACTAGATAACTAAGACAGATGTTAAGGAAGGGGCCCTCCCCCCACAAGATGATCTCCCCCCTCATGAACTCTGGGGTTTTGCTTTTAAGTTTGCCAGAACCCAGGTGTTCCTACCCCCACCCAGCATATAGGAGTGGAGGGGAGAGAGGCAATGAGGTGGGATAAAAGAACTCCACATACAGTCTCCTTCCTGTGGCTCAGAAACCCAGGGAACAAGGGGGTAGAGAGGGCTTTCCCAGCTTGCCCAGTCCTTAGATTGGGACCCAAGATTCTCTTTCCTGGAAAGCACCCCCTCCCCCAAAGAGCAGATCCAGTCCAGATAGAGGAATGGTGCTTTCCTGGCCACTCAATGGGCAGTCCTTGGGTCCTTCAGAGACAGGCTGTGAAATCCCCAGTTTTAATGATTAAGGTGTGCGGAGGAGTCACAAAATACCAATGTCCTGTCTCGTGAGACCCCTGTCCTCCCGCCTGAGTCCAGGGGAGGGGGTCCACGAGGCAGTAGCAATCTAGTTCTGAGACCTCTCATTGTTCTCCACTCCCTCCCCAGGCTAACTTACTATCAGCAGACCCCACCACTCCTCACGGAGCCCCAGAGGCCAATGATCCCAGACTTCATTTTCCGCCTCTCTCAGCAGCACTCCCCTCCCCTTTCCAACATCTCTCAGCCTGCAACTCCCAACTCAGCAAATGATCCTGTGCTTGAATCAAATATTGAGAAATTAGAACTTTTTTTTTAAATTGTGATTTGAGTGAAAGTTTACAGAGCAAATACACTTTCCATATAGCAGTTCACATATACTTTGTCTCGTGACATTGACCACAGTTTACCACAATGCAACAGCTCCCCTCCTACTTCCTCCCGATAGTTACCTCTTCCCTGTGTCCATCCCTCCATGCACTCCTGCCCCCTGAGCTGTCTCCCTGTGCATAAGCAGCCCTTCTTTCTCCCATGATTGTTCTCTCCAAGGAGTGTATCTACTTGAGGTAAATGTTCAACTCATATGCCTGTCTTTTGTTTGGCTGGAAACCACAGGTGTGGGTTCAATTCCAGACCTGAAGGGCAGCTAGGGGCCATAGTCTCAGTGGTTCCACCAGGCTCTATTGGACCAGCAAACCTGGTCCCCTCCCCCTATTTTTTTTCCAAATGAATTTGAGTTTTGTTCCACATTGTTCTCCCTCTCTATAAAGGATCTCCTACATAGATCCTCTTCTAAGTGGTTGACAATAGTAGCCAGGCACCATCTAGTTCTGGTCTCATAGTCGTATAGGCTGCAGATTGGATGGTATACCAATCGCTAGGACTAATTGTTTCCATGAATTTTTGGTTTTCTTAATTTTTCTTTGCTCTGGATGAGGAAAGACCCATCGTTGCATCTAGATGGCAGCTTGCAAGCTTTTAAGATCCCAGTCGCTACTTGCCACAGTAGGAGGTGGAACAATGTTTTATGCAGTATGTTATGCCAATTGAGCTTGATGTCCTTTGCGACTATGGTCCTGAGCCCACAGGTTCAACTACTCAGTCCCTCTGGGTAGCTGGCCGTGACCAAGCAGTGACTACAACCTTGCCCTTGTCAGCTCCACTATACACCCGGGAATTCAGATCATACACATAAAGTTATAGGACCATTGTCTGCCATCCCTATACATGGTCTTGGGTACACTCCACACTTCATAGACATACCTAATAGTTCAGCCTGTTCAACCATCTATCCACCCACATACCCATGTTTGCCTTCACTGACAACACCATACTATATATGCAAAAGAGTTCATCTTTGTTGTCTGTACTTCCCACGTACCTCTCTATGTCTTTCTCTTCCTCAATGCCATTATATTGATCACTCACAGAGAAATTAGAACTTTTAAAAAAAAGTAACATTTAGCACCCATACCCCTATAGTGTAGTGGTTAAGGCATTAAGCATTTGGCTGCTAACCCAAAGATTGATGGTTTGAAACCACTAGCCACTCCATGGAAGAAAGATGAGGCATCTGTAAAGATTTACAGCCTTGGTAACCCAATGGGGGTTGTCAGGAGTCTTAATTTATTTGATGGCAGTGAGTTTGGTTTCATTTTCCCCCACTACGAAGGTGACATGTTCAATGTATGAAATTGGGGAAAGCACCAAAAAACACCTAAGGGAAAAGTGAGAATCTCCAGTCTCACCATCTGGGGGCAACCATCATCAACATCTTTGTTCTGGTTCCCTAGTGCCACCCTGACAAGACATATACCACAAATGGGATGGCCTTAACAAACAGGAGTTTATTCTTACAAATTGGAGGCTTTAAGTCCAAGTTCAAAGTGCCAGGCTCTAGG
>NW_006921989.1:402916-417728 GCF_000298275.1 Orycteropus afer afer
TTATATACAGGAAGCAGACCACATCCCAAAGGCAGCTACTCAGCTGTTTGTGGTAGATCCCACCATGGAGTTGATTGCCAGTCTCATCATGGGGAACAACTACCACCAGCTGCCCAGCCACTGAACCAGGCCCAGCCAAGTTGACACACAAATATAACTACCACAATTCCACCCCTTATCAACTTGACACCTGTACAGCTCTTCACTGAGTGACATCTGTACAGATCTCCACTGGGTGGCTCCAATCCCCTAGTTCCTGAATGGCGACCTCACCCCTTGGCCTGGAGGCCCATTCTTCTCCTCTTGGGCATGGCAGCCCCGCCCCCTCACTCTTGGGCAGCGGCTATGGCTCCATCCCACTGGCTCACATGAACGAGCAGCCCCACACTCCAGAACCAAGTTGGTGAAGGCCTGGCTCTGAAACCTAGGGGGTTGTGGTCGTTCCACCCCCAAAGGCCATGGTCTTACCCTTTCAGGCTGGGGCAGCTCTGCTTCCATTTCCTTGGTCTCTCCGCTTCTGCCAATTAATGCCCGAGGGCAACCCACTCCGCCAGGAATCTTGTTGCCCCAAAGGACATTTAGCTTTCTTGCTCTGTGGGCTCGCCAACCTGCTGCTTCATTTCAAGCCGGTCTCTTCTGCCAATTAACGCCTGAAGGCAACCCACTCCGCTAGGAAGCCTCCTACCGAAAGGCATCAAGCTTTCTCCTTGGGCTGGTAAGGCTGTTGCTGTCTCAGCCGGTTCTCTCGGCTCTGCTCCTTCTGTCCATCATGCCGTATGCTGGGGTCTCTCTGCCAGGGTCTCGGGTCAAGGACTCACTCCACTCCTGTTTCCACATTTTAGGTATCTGTCAGAGCAGCACCCCACTCTCTCGGTACCAAATTCTGTTTTGGTTCCCTAGTGCTGCTCTGATAAGAATATACAACAAATGGAATGGCCTTAACAAACAGGAGTTTATTCTTACAATTTGGAGGCTTTAAGTCCAAGTTCAAAGTGCCAGTCCCAAAGGCTATGGTCCTATCATTAAGGCTGAGGCAGCTCTGCTTCCTTGTTCTCTCCGCTTCTGCCGATTAATGCCCGAGGGCAACCCACTCCACCAGAAATCTTTCTGCACAGAAAATACTTGGTTTTCTTGCTCCGTGGGCCGGCCAACCTGCTACTCCATTTTATGATGGTCTTTTCTACCAATTAATGCCCGAAGGCAACCCACTCCACCAGGAAGCCATCTACCCAGTGGCACCCGGATTTCTCCTCCGTGGGCTGGTAAGGCTGTCGCTGTCTCATGCCGGTTCTCTCGGCTCTGCTCCTGCTGGCTCTCATGCCGGTCCCTTGCCGTCTGTCCTGCCGTCTGTCATGCCACATGCCTGGGTCTCTCTGCCAGGGTCTCGGGTCAAGGACGCACTCCACTCCTGTTTCCACATTTTAGGTATCTGTCAGAGCAGCACCCCACCCTCTTGGTACCAAATTCTGTTCTGGTTACCTAGTGCCGCTCTGACAAGAATATATCACAAATGGGATGGCCTTAACAAACAGGAGTTAATTCTCTTACATTTTGGGGCTTTAAGTCCAATTTCAAAGTGCCAGGCTCTAGGGGCTGGGTGAAAGCCCCTCACCCTTGGGGTCCAGCTCTGCCTCCTGCTCCTGTCCCACTGGAGGTGTTTCTTCACTCAGACAGCTGCTGGCTGAGATAGCTGAGGCTGAGAAGCCCCAAGGTTGACAAGTAAAAAGGCACAGTCCCGATGTTACCAATCCATACAGCAGGCCATTAACTTAAGTCCACTGTTAAGTCCCAAGGTCAGCAGAGCATAGCAGGCTGCTGAGCAATGACACGACTACATGCAGGGTCCAAGCATGCCATAGGCTAGAGACCATACCCAAAGGCTTCTCCTTAAATACAGGAAGCAGACCACATACCCAAAGGCAGCTACCCATCTGCTTATGGTAGTCCCACCATGGAGTTGATTGCCAGTCTTCTCATGGGGATTAACTACCACCAGCTGCCCAGCCACTCAACCAGGCCCAGTCAAGTTGACACACAAACCAAACTACCACAATCTTGTATGACCCAGTATTTCTATGTGAATACAAAAATGTGCTCCTGCCAAGCTCCCTCAGGGACATCATTCCCATTGGGTCACCCTTGACCTTCCCAACCTCCCTCTTTCCCCACCTGTTCTACTATAAACTCTTAGAGGTGGGCTAGGCCAGAGGATTTCACAATGATGTTGGTGAAGAATATTGAATATACAAGGGACTGTGAGAAGAACAAAGAAATCTATCTTGGAAGAAGTACAGCCAAGATGTTCCTTAGAAACAAAGATGGTGCGCCTTTGTCTCATGTACTTGGGACATGTCATCAGGAGGGACCAGCTGCTGGAGAAGGACATCATGCTTGGGAAAGGGTCAGCAAAAAGAGAAAGACCCTCAATGAGATGCATTGACACAGTGGCTGCAACAGTGGGCTCAAACCCAGCAATGACTGTGAGGATGGTACAGGACTGGACATCATTTCATTGTTATGCTTGAGAGGAAAATGAGATCCAAGGAAGGAAAGCATCTTGCCGGAGACCGTACAGTTCAGTATTAAGGGGTAAGGTTGGGATTTTGACTCATCTATCTGGATCCAAAGCTTGTGCCTCAACCTGAGGTTTTCAGATTCACTGTCTTCCTCTGGCAACAGAGAGAGCCTCTGCAGAGGGGAAAGGAATGATGGATCAAAGTTCTGAGGCGGGAAGTCCCCTGAGCCCACTGTTGACGGAAGCTCAAGTTAGCTCCTGAAGCCAGGAAAGTGGGCCCTGACATGTCCCCAGAGCATCTGCCCTTTCCGTTGGATGGCCTTTCATATCTCCCCTTCCTCTCACATCCTAGTTTTGAGGAGGTGATGTCAGGTGGGACATGAATGGTGGCCCCTTTTCAGTGAAATCCTTAGGCTCACCAAACTGTCTGTCTGCTGAGGAGGAACTATTAAACAATTCCACTGGTTGTTTGAATGGGGTGAAGGGGACTGCTTCCTGCCCCTTCAGCCCTTGAGAATCAGAACGTCCAGGGGCTGCTTTGGGGCTGCAAGGCAAGGCCAAGATCTGGTACTAACTGCTCCCAGTAGAGCAGGAGTGACTGCCCTTGAAAAATTAAGACCTGGAGGGTTTGCATTTGTACAGTGTCCAGCCTCCTTGCGGCTGGCAGTGGCAGGCTGGGTACTGGCAGTTGGCTCAGGTATGCAACCTGTACTCCAGTCCAAATAGGGCTATCATCACCACCCGGATCAGTGGGCTCCTTCGCTTGCGGACTGCAGTTTGCATCCCAGGTGTCCCGGGGGTGGGGGTTGGGGTAGTAAGAAGGGGCAGACGATAGAGGTGAGAAGTGGACAAAACTCTTCCGAGCCCAGTCCTGGATAAAGGCTGGAGACTGGACTGGGTGCTGCAGAAGTCAACTCCTGCTCCTGGTAGCCCCGAAGTTGCAGTGAGAGGCTTCGTCGGACTCAGGACCGTAGGTCATCCAGGGTTGTTTCCTGGACACTTCCTACCTCCCCACCAATTGACAGAGTGCGCTCACAGCAAAGGCGCCTCAACAAACGGCTCCGACGCCAGCCTGCCTCTCCCTTCACGCCCCTTCCCTAGCCCAACACTGTCTAGCATCCCTATTCGGCCTCGCGCGCCGACTTCAAGGTCCCTCTGTTTGGTTACGGAAACTCCAACTAAGAACCCAGCGTTAACACCCAGCCCGGCCCCGCCCAGCTGCGGAGAGGTGGTGGGCGGTGCCTCCGGGCGCGCACTTCCGCTTCCGGCACCGAGCTACGACTGCGGCGGGGCTTAGTGTTCCAGCTAGGAGGTTGTGGCGTCGGTAGCTTCGAGGAGATTCGAGGTGAAGGGCCCGGGTGGAGGGATCTGGGCCGGGGAGAGCTGACAGGTCTCGGCCGCTGAGGTTCGGGAGGCCTACTAGGAGCGAGGCTGGAGGCCGGAGAACTTGCGCTAGGTCTCTGCGACACGGTGGGGCGGAGACTCGCCGGAGGCCCGCAGGCCTCAGACACCAGACTTAGGGCGCGGGAGGACTCGGGTTCGGGGGTTGGGAGGGAATGAGCAGAAGACCCAGTGACTGGGGGCCTTGGGGACCTGATAGACATGGAGGCTGGGGTTTCAGAGCTCTCAGAAACCTCTGAAGCCCTGACTCCGCCGCCTCCCTTCCCCCGCCCTATGTAGCTCCAGCCAGGATGATCGAGGTGGTTTGCAACGACCGTCTGGGGAAGAAGGTCCGCGTTAAATGCAAGTATCCTTTGACGACTGAGAGGCCTTGGGCCCTGGGGTGCTTGGCACGAGGCAGGCACTGAAGCCATTGTTGTGGAGTGGTTTTCTTTGACCCCGAAGGCGGGGGTGGATATGCCCTGTTTCTCTCATCCTATCTCTTCCTTGAATTTGCCTTAACTCTTCTGCGCCCAGCACTGATGACACCATCGGGGACCTTAAGAAGCTGATCGCAGCCCAGACTGGTACCCGTTGGAACAAGATTGTGCTTAAGAAGTGGTGAGTGCAGTGATAGAGCTGGGGGGCTAGAAGGTTTGGGTTGGGGGAGCGCTGCAGGCAGCCTTTTGCTTTGGCAGGGCTTCTTCAGCCTATCCTTAGGGTGAAGGGCCTCCTGGACCCCTTTCTGAAAGGTGTTTATCCCATAGGTACACCATTTTTAAGGACCACGTGTGTCTGGGCGACTGTATCCTTTATGTGACTTCTTGAGGATAGATTTGCATACTTGCCCTGTTTCTCTTTGCTCAGCCAGAGACCGAATGACTTAAGTACATAGTATTTAGTACGTGGCCCAGGTAAACTCGCTGCCATCAAGTCAATTCGGACTCATAGTGACCCCTTCTTGGGTTTCCCAGGCAGTATCTCTACAGAGGTAAGTGCTTCAGAAGTAGGAGCCATGTCATTATTTTGTTGGGGGCGGTGCAATATTTTGGCTTGTGTTAGAAGAGTAACACTTAAAGTTCAAAGTATTTCTTACTGAGCATTGGGTGCTATAGACATCCTTGTCGCCTGAGTGCTGGGCAGGAGGTCAGGGTGGAGTGGAACTCAGGCATGTTTGTGGAATTTCAGATTCTCCCCATATAAAAATGGGCCAGTGCATAATGGCTTTTTTAGCCCTAGGCTGAGCCTTCACTCTGACCCAGCTGTGAGTGGATGAAAGGAGTGGGGATAGAGTCCACCTTAAGCATTCCTTAACCCCTTTGCTTCAGATGAAATCCACGACGGGATGAACCTGGAGCTTTATTACCAATAAAGCAGAGCTCTGTCCTCTTCTTTTGCCCCCACCCCCAATATTGCTATGAAGACTTGTTTTTAAAAATTCATTAATAAAAACATGGATGCTGCTTCGGATGTTGTCATCTTCATGGGAGCACTATCTGATGAGGGGAAGGGTGGGCGCCTGTCTGGTCGTCGTCGTATCCTCAGCACCCACTTGTTCAGTGAGAGCTGTTGAATGGGTCAGTGTGGGAAGAGGAGGTCAGCATGCTGGGAGCCGGAGGGGGAGTCCGGAGCTCTGGGCCTTGCCCTGGGTCAGTAAGGGTCCAGGCTTGGGATTATTGTCCCCCTGATTGACTAGGGAGAAAAGACCTGGCAATCTGCTCCCATGAAGAAACCCTGTGGGGCAGTTAAGCTTTGTCACATGGGGTTGCTGTGAGTCACAGTTACCTCAGACAGTGAGCTCAGTGGTTAAAAATGCAGGCTCTGGAGTCAGACAGACCCTGAGTGAAATCCAGCTCTGCCACTACCAGCTCCGTGACTCTGGGCAAGTTAGTTAGCCTCCCTAAGTCTTCATTTCCTTATCCAATAACTAGAACTAATAGTGTTTACTTCATTGGTGTGGTGTGATGTGTAGATGAGATAAAATATCCACAGTTCCTGGAACTTTGAAAAACAAAAATGAATATAGTGGGAGGTTGTGTGGCAGAGGCTAAGAGCCCAGCCTCGGAAGCAGATTGCTAGGTCTTTGTCCTGATGAGCTCCTGGGGGGGTGTGAGCTGTCGACCTTTCGGTAGAAGCCAAGTTCTTAAAGTATGCACCATCAGGGCTCCTTGTCTAGGTGCTAACAACCATGTTCCGTGGTGAGGCCTTATTTTATGTCATTCAAAAACACACACATAAAAAGCCCAGCATAAAGAGGGTATGTATGAATTTTGACTGTCTTTAGCAGTGGGAATCAGACAGGTCAACCTCTGATCCTCAGTTTCCTCTCCTAGAAAGGTCTCTGTGATGGTACCTACATCTATCTCAAAGAGAATGTGATTACAACAGCCCCCTGCCTGGCACATAGTGTTTATTAGCTGTCCTTGGCCGCCTCACTCCCTGTGTGAGTAGACAATTCATGGTACACCCCACCTCGGTTCCTCTGGCCTCAGATCCTGGTGTTAGCCTGGGCCCTTTCCTAGAAGCAGGAGAGGAACCTGGCCCTAGCCTCATTCTAGAGCCCCTCTTGGGAACCCTCCCCCAGAATCTTGCTCTGTCAGCACTCCCCTCCCTTATATGATCCCCACTGACTGTCCCCTTGAGCTACCCAAGTCCCACCTGCCTCTTGCCTTTCTTTCACTGCCAAGCTTCTTGGGAGATGGACCTGCCTGCCACGTGGGATGCTGGGGGCCTACAGCTCATTGAGGATAGTCTCTCTCTGGTCTCCACTAGCCCCTCGCTCCACTCCCCTTCCATGGCTCCCTCCTGTTTCTGGGACTCTTTCCTCCTGACATGTCAGAAACATCTGTCTCCAGGAACCCTTGCTCTTGTACTCTTACTGCTCAGTCTCCCCCTTAACTGGCTCTGTTAAAAAATTTGCAATTATGTGACAGGCTTAATGAAGTGATTCCTTGTTAATTTCAAATCCACATAGAAGTACACACGCTAAAAGTGAAAACCCCTCTCCTTGCCCTATTCTCTTTGCTGAGGTCAGGCCTTTTGCAAGGCATTTATATATACTTAAGTTTTACTGTTAATTTTCTTTTCTATTTGATTATAATTTTTTTAAAATGCATTTTATTGAAATATAATTTATGTACTGTGAAATACACAAAACTAAAGTGACATGAGTCAGTGCTTTTTTTTTTTTTTTTCAGTGTTCTCTTCCTTCCACTTCCACCCTGGCAACCAACAAAGAATGTTTCCCTCCATATATAAACCTTTTCTTGACCCTCCACAACAATGAACTAATACTATGTTTGTCCTTCTGTGATTGACTTATTTCACTCAGCATGGTGTCCTCCAAGTTCATCCGTATTATGCAGTGTTTTGTAGATTCTACATGCTTCTTTAGTGCTGCATAGCATTTCATTATGTGTACGTGCCATAGTTTGGTCATCCACTCTTCTGCTGATGGGCACGTAGGTTGTTTCCATCTTTTTGCTATTGTAAATAGTGCTGTGATGAACATGAGCATGCATGTATCTGTTCCTGTCCTGGCTCTGACCTCTCTAGGATATATACCTAGTAATGGGATTGCTGGGTTAAATGGTATCTCCAATTCCAGCTTTCTCAGGAATTGCCATATTGCTTTCAGCAGTGATTGCATCATTTCATAGTCACACCAGCAGTGTATGAGAGTCCCAATCTCTCCACATCCCCTCCAGCATTTGTTACTTTCTGTCTTGTTGAACCTTGCCATCAGTGCTGGGGTGAGATGGTATCTCATTGTTTTGATTTGCATCTATCTGATGGCCAATGAGGAGCTCTGGTAGTGTAGTGCCTAAGGCACTTCACTGCTAACCAGAAGGCTGGTGATTCAAACCCACCAGCCACTCCCCGGAAGGAAGATGGGGCAGTCTACTTCAGTAGTGATACTGCCTCGGAAACCCAAAGGAGGGTCACTATGAGTCGGGTCCGGCTCGACAGCACATAACAACAACAACAATGGCCAATGATGGTGAGCATCTCCTCATGTATTAGCTGGCCACCTGAATATCCTCCTTGGTGAAGTGTCTTTTCATGTCTTCTGCCCATTTTTCGGTTGGATTGTTAATTCCTTTGGTGTTGAGGCGTCGGAGTTTTCTATAAATCTTAGAATTAAGTCCCTTGCCAGTTACTTAATTATCGGCAAATATGACTTTGTTGCTGTCATTTTTGTTACGTGCTTTTTTGTGGTGTTAATTTTTTTGTTCCATGTAATTTTCTATGCTGAGTTACTGTTAATTTCTTAAAGATGGTTATGCTTGTGCATGCTTGTTAGAAAAATCCAAGTGTTTGTTAAAAATTGTTTCTTATAACCCCCTCTCACCACTGATGGTCATTAGCATATCTGAGTGAATCCAGATATTTTCTAAATAACAATGTGTGGTTTTTATACAATTGAGAGAATTATACATACTGTAATACAGTCCCTGACTGATGACGTTTGGAGTTGACGATGAACCACCACTCCATTTTTTTTTTTCACCATATTGTTAATCATATGTACTACATACAGTGCTGCAGGGTATAATTTGCTGATGTTATCATTCTCTCTTATGCCAACTCCCAAAGGCAAAGACTGATTTATAAAGGTAGCAGTAATAAAAGGAAATAAGAAAAACTGAAAAAAAAAAAAAATGAGGTTCTTTAACTTTGATCAGAACCAACTTAGGATGGAATCATGTTGGAACCCTGTTATAAGACTGTACTAAGAACATCAACAGCTTGCTTTTTTTATGCTTTATTGTTGACATCTTTCCATGTTAATGATATCTCATTGTTTTGATTTTTTAAAATTTTGTATTTTTCTTTTTTACATGAAAGGGCAGTGCAGGGCAATCTTGGGGTAATGGAACTGCCCTGTGGGGATGGATCTGTGTAGGTGGATACACAGCTAGGCATTTGTCAGTCATGATGTAAGAAGGTAGGTGGAACGCAGGCTGTCAAATGAATGTATATGTATTACACATGAATCACGTGACCACACTTCATGGGTAGGGGGAAAAAGGTGATGACTTAGGTAACTTTGGAAAATGTATTTTGACTGCCTGCATATTCAGTCTTCAGGTTGAGGACAAAATCTGATAAATAAATTTGTACCTCATAGGGTATGGGTTAGCAATTCTGAAATTACCTTTGGGTATGTGTACATGTACATGATAAGGTTGAACAAATAAGTAAATCTATTATAGATAATGAAAGCAGGTTTCTCATTCATTGCTAGAGGTAGAAGTTACAAGTAAAAATGGAAGAAGCCTGGAATGAACCCTGTGGAGCAGGTTAGAGTGGGAGGTAGCAGCATGAACTCATGGTTATTAAATATGTTTGCAGACACAAATACACATATGGAGGTGTGGTAGTTAAGTTAATATGTCAGCTTGGCTGAGCCTGGTTGAGTGGCCAGGCAGCTGGATGTAGTGAGATTGGCAATTAACTCCATGGTGGAATCTATTGGAGCAGCTGAGTAGCTGCTTTAGGGACATGATCTGCTTCTAGTATATAAGAAGACGCATTGAGAAATGTCTCCAGCTTTTTGACACACTTGAACCCTGCGTGTAGCTGAGTCTTCATTCAGTAGTCTGCCCTACTGTACCGATCTTGGGACTTTCAGTGGATTTAAATTCATGGCCTGCCGGGTGGTTTGGTAACATCGGGACTGACTTTTTTGCTTGTCAACCTTGGGTTTGTCATCCTCAACAACCAGTAGCTGCCTGAGTGAAGAAAGCCTCCAGGTTCAGTGGGCTGGGAGCAAGAGGCAGAGCTGAAGCCCAAGGTTGAGGGGCTGTCACCCCACCTCTAGACCTTGGCACTTTGAACTTGGACTTCTGGCCTGCAAAATTGTAAGAGGATAAACTCCTGTTTGTTTAAGCCATACTATTTGTGGTATATTCCTGACAGAGTGGCACTAGGTAACCCAAACAGTAAGTATATATGTACCCCTATATTTCCTTGCTTTATCCACTGAGAGGGACCAGAAGCAGTGATGTCCCAATAATGACAAGCATACCTAGCATCCAGATCTTGGCTTTTAAATACTGTTTCCAATAAAAGGAACCAGGGCTTGGGACTTTGTAGTGTCAGAAAGTAGGAAGTCAGAATGTAAAAGGATAGGATCCACACAGAAAGCAACATTATTTGATGGTTAGCAGGGATGATAGAGGGAGGGAGAATCATTTACTAGGTAGAAGACACGTGTTACTGCCAGGTGAAGAGAAAGGCAGTTCACAATATGGGGGAAGTCAGGACGTGACCGAGGTAAATGAAGACAGGTTCACAGAAATTAAGGACACCTCTGGTAGCATAGTGCCTAAGGCACTTGACTGCTAACCAGAAGGCTGGTGGTTCAAACCCACCAGCCACTCCTCGGAAGGAAGATGGGGCAATCTATTTCCGTAGTGATACTGCCTCGGAAACCCAAGGAGGGGTCGCTATGAGTCAGGTCTGATTGATGGCACATAACAACAACAACAACAACAACTAGTAGCATGGTGCCTAAGGCACTTGACTGCTAACCAGGAGGCTGGCGGTTCACACCCAGCAGCCGCTCCTTGGAAGGAAGGTTGGGCAATCTACTTCTGTAGTGATACTGCCTCAGAAACCCAAGGAGAGGTCACTATGAATCAGGTCTGACTTGACGGCACATAACAAAAACAAGATCAAACCCACCAACCATTCCTCGGAAGGTTGGGCAATCTACTTCCATAGAGATAACTGCCTCAGAAAACCAAGGAGGGGTTGCTGTGAGTTGGATCCAACTCGATGGCATGAGAGTTTTTGAGAGGTTAAATGCTGTAACACCCCATTCTGCAGCAACAGTAATAACCACGAATTTGTGAGGTATAGGTATGTATAGGTAGTTACATATGCCATATAGAGGTGGGAGGACATATGGGAGTACATGCATGTGCATATGTAGGTATGGTTGTGGGCATTTGTATACACTTGTTAGACATACCTAGTCACCTTGTGGGACTGAGTTACTGAGCTTGAAGGCTAAGGATCATAGTCCTGGGGGACATCTAGATTGATTGACATATTTCATAAAGATGATGTTCTACATCCCAGTTTGGTGAGTAGCATCTGGGACTTGAAAGCTTGTCAGCAGCCATCTAATAAGATACAGCTACTGGCCTCTTCCCATCTGGAGCAAAGGTGAGTGAAGGAAACAAAAGACTCAAGAAAACAATTAGTGCACAGCATAATGGCCCACATGAACCACAGCCTCCTCTAACCTGAGACCAGAAGGGCTAGATAGTGCCTGGCTACCACCACTGACCACTGTCAGGAACACAGTACAGTGGAAGGTCCTGGTTAGAATGGGACAGAAATGGAGAACAAAACTCAAATTCATAAAAAAAAAACAAAAAAAAAACACAGACTTACTCAATTGGTAAGACGCTGGAGGAATCCCCACGATTGTCACCCTTTTGACCTGAAATTTAAGGCACTGCCCTAGGTCACCTTCAGCCAAATAATAGGTGGCCTATAAAATAACACCTGTGAGAATGTACTCCTTAGAACAGTAGACTATACAAGACCAAACAGGCAAAAGCAAAGGTGACAAGGCAAGGAGGGACAGGAACAGAAAAGCTAGGTGGAAATGGGGAGATTGGTGACACATCGTGGGGATAGCAACCAGTGTTGCGGAGCAATCGGTATTAACTGTGGATTGGAACCTAATCTGCTGTGTTAACTTCCACCTAAAACATAAAACAGAATGGGAGCAAGTTGAAAGGAGACAAACTGAAAGGGCTCCAAACGTCCAAATTTGAAACTTGAGCAACAAAGTAATGATATATTGGGTTATAACCCAAAGAATAAATATCCTTGAGTCTATTTTAACATAAATGAAAAAATTTTCTTAAAATTGTCACTGAGTCAACTCCAACTCATGGTGCAGTCAGGTGTGTCAGTAGAACTGTTACCCATAAGGTTTTTAGTGGCTGATTTCTCAGAAATATATTGCCAGTCCACTTGGTGAACTTTTTTTGATAGCAGCCAAACAGCTCTTTGTACCAGCTGGAGACTCCAATATAAATAAAAAATCAAACCCACTGTTGATTCCATTCGTGGTGACCCTATAAGACGAGAGTAGAACTGCCCCATAGGGCTTTAAGGCTGTAAGCCTTTACAGAAGATGGCCTTACCTTTCTTCCACAGGGTAGCTGGTGGCTCCAACCATTGACCATTTGGTTAGCAGCCAAATGCCTTGACCACTGCACCAATGTAAGTAGCTCAATAAATGTGGAGAAGGGAGAACTCTTTTTTTTTTTTTAAGAAAAGAGAAAATAAGTATATATTTTTATTTTCTAGTGTTTGTATTGGGAGTATACACAAACTAATGAAAATAGATACATATAGAATGGTTAGTGAACATGGGATGGATAGGAATACATACATTTTATATTACATACATATATTTTATATTACTTTTTCTTAATACATACATTTTATATTACTTTACTTTTTGAACCATTCAAGTGTATTATCTAAACTTTTTTAAAAATACATTTTATTGAAATGTAATTTATGTACAATGAAATACACAAAACTAAGGTGACATGGGTCAGTGCTTCCCCACCCCCCAGTGGAGAACTCTCTTACGGAAGGATTCCAATTAATAGATGTAGAAAGATAGAAACAAGAAATCACCGCCGGAACATCACGGTAATAATTGCCACAGGCAAGATCCACTGATCGATGGTAAAATGAATGGATGCAGTTTAAGCAGAAGTAGGATATTTGCATAATCTCGAAGTATCTCCTTTAAAAATTTATTCATTACAAAGGGGAAAATAGTAAGTTTAGATGCCACCTTAAGCAAATGGTCAAAGTTAGTATCATGTGGTAGGGAACCTCTGAGCTGACTCCTGATGATCCCCACATCCTGGTATTTATACCCTTGTATAATTTCTTCCTCATGAGTATAGGTGACGGGATGCAACTTCTGAGGTGCTTTCTCACTTGTTCATTGATGAAAATCAGCAACCATGTTGTGAACTGCCTTATGGAGAGGCCCCCAACCAGCTGCCAGTGAGGAACTGTGGCCGAGAGTCCAGCTTTGAGGAACTGAATCTTGCCAACGACCCCGTGAGTGCCATTTGGAAGCAGATCCTGCCCCACTCAAGCCTTCAGACGAGACTGCAACTGCTTCACCAACACTTAGATTACAGCCTGTAAGAGACCTTGAGGCAGAAGCATCCTGCAAAACTGTGCCTGGACTTCTGACTCACAGAAACTGAGATAATAAACGTTCATTCACTAAGTTGTGGGGTGATTTGTATGTGGCCGTCAATACCTAATACAATCAGTAATACAATTCAAAGTCATTGTGGTAGTTCAGGTTGTGTGTCAGGTTACCTGGGCTGTGGTTTTGAGTGTTGGACAGCTTGATGTAGTTATTCCCCATGATGAGATTGTAACCACCTCCATGGTGGAATCTGCTGTGAGCAGTTAAGTAGTTGCTTTTTGGGGTATGGCCTGCTTGCAGTATTTGAGGAGAAGCTTTGAGAAAGGTCTGTAGCTTTTTGGTACATCTGGATCTTGCATTTGGCCGAGTCTTCATCTCCAGTTCCTGGACTTGAACCAGTGGCCTGCTGTGTTGCCTGCCAATCTTAGGTTGTTCCTGGACTTGAACCAGTGGTTCTGTGTAGTCCTTCCATTTTCTTTTGATACCTCCTGCATTGTTCAGTATTTTACTCAGAACAAACCAAAACCAAACTCACTGCTGTCGAGTTGATTCTGACTCATCGTGACCCCTTCTTGGGTTTCCGAGGCAGTATCATCTCTATGGAAGTAGATTGCCCAGTCTTCCTCTCAAGGAGTAGCTGGTGGGTTTGAACTGCCAGCCTTTTGGTTAGCAGTCAGATGCCTTAGGCACTATGCCACCAGAGAATCCGTCAATATTGTAACTCAAAACTTGAAATTTTTCTTCAGTTCTTTCAGCTTGAGAAATACTGAGTGTGTTCTTCCCTTTAGGTTTTCTCACTCCAGGTCTTTGCACATTTCATTATAATACTTTGTCTTCTTGAGCTGCCCTTTGGAATCTTCAGTTCTTTTATTTCAACATTTCTTCCATTTGCTTTAGCTACTCTACATTCAATGGCAAGTTTCAAAGTCTCTTCTGACATCTATTTTGACATTTTCCTGTCTTTTGAATGACCATTTGCTTCTTCATGTATGATGTTCTTGGTGCCATCCCACCACTCATCTGCTCTTCACTCATTGGTGTTCAGTGTGTTCAAATCTATTCTTTAGATGGTCTCTAGATTCAGGTGGGATATATTCAAGATTGTGTTTTGGCTCTCATGTATTTGTTTTAATTTTCTTTAAGTTCAACTTGAACTTGCATATGAGCAGTTGATGGTCTGTTCCAGCTACTGGCCTTGTTTTCACTGATGCTATTGAGCTTCTCTATCACCTCTTTCTACAGATGTAGTTGATCAGATTTCTGTGTATTCCATCTTGGTAAGATCCACGTGTATAGCCACTGTTTATATTGTTGATAAAAGGTATTTGCAATGAATAGGTTGTTGGTCTTGTAAAAATCTGTCATGCGATCTCTGATGCCATTTCTATCACCAAGGCCATGTTTTCCAACTACTGATGATTCTTCTTTGTTTCCAACTTTTGCATTCCAATCACCAGTAATTATCGATACATCTTGATTGCATGTTTGGTCAATTGCAGACTGCAGAATTTGGTAAAAATCTTCAATTTCTTCATCTTTGGCTTTAATGGTTTGTGCATAAATTTGAGGAATATAATTGTATTAAGTAGTCTTCCTTGTAGGTACATGGCTATTATCCTTTAACTGACAACATTGTACTTTAGATCTTGAGATGTTCTTTTTGATGATGAATGCAATGCCATTCCTCTTCAATTCATCATTCC
>NW_006921989.1:418458-419730 GCF_000298275.1 Orycteropus afer afer
ATTTTCCATTCAACAGTTCATTGATTGCAGTCTGAGCAATATAACAGCTCTCTTACCACTTCCTCTCTGTGGTTACTTTTTCCCTGTGGCCTTCTTTCTGGTGCATCTGGTGGCGTAGTGCCTAAGGCATTTGACTGCTAACCAGAAGGCTCGCAGTTCAAACCCACCAGCCAGTTCTCAGAGGGAAGGTTGGGCAATCTACTTCCGTAGAGATACCATCTTGGAAACCCAAGGAGGGGTTACTATGAGTCAGATTCGACTCTATGACAGTTTGGTTTTTTTTCTGGTTTGAGCTTTTTCCCTGCACAAATGCTGCCCTTCTGATCTCCCGTGGTTGATTGTACTAAGGAGTGTATCTCCCTGGTGTCATTGTTTACCTCCTAGACCTGTCTATTGACAAAGCTATAGTTTTTACACAATTTAGATGTTGTTGTTGTTAGGTGCTGTTTGGTCAGTTCTGACTCATAGCAACCCTTTGTAGCACAGAATGAAACCCTGCCCGGTCCTGAGCCATCCTCACAATCACTGCTAGGTTTGAGCTCATTGTTGCAGCCACTGTGTCAATCCATCTTATTGAGGACCTTCCTCTTTTTTGCTGACCCTTACTTTACCAAGAAGGAGCTCTGGTGGTGCTGTGGGTAAAGCATTTGGCTGCTAATCACAAGGTTGGTAATTCAAACTCATCAGCTGCTCTGCAGGAAGAAGATGAAGCAATCTACTTCCGTAAAGATTCAGAGCCCTGGAAACCCTACAAGGGTTGCTATGAGTCAGAATCAACTGGATGCCAACGGGTTTGGTTTTTATTGGCTACCTTACCAAGCATGATGTCCTCCTCCAGAGACTGGCCCCTACTGATAGCGTGTCCAAAGTCAGTGAGACAAAGTCTCACTATCCTACCTTCTAAGGAGTGTTCTGGTTGTACTTCTTCCAAGACAGATTTATCTGTGATACTGCCTCGGCAACCCAAGGGGGGGTCACTATGAGTCGGGACCAACTCAACAGCACATAACAACAACAACAACCACATACTCAATATACTTTACCAACACTGTAATTCAAATATATCAGTTTTTCAGTCTTACTCATTTTCTGGCATGCTTATGAGGTGGATGAAAATACCATGGCTTGGGTCAGGCACACCTTAGTCATCAAGGTGACACTTTGCTCTTTTTTAAAAAACACTTTAAAGAGGTGTTTTTTTTAAAAAATACATTTTATTGAAAAATAATTTATGTGCAGTGAAATACACAAAAAAGTGACATGGGTCAATGC
>NW_006921989.1:420723-449688 GCF_000298275.1 Orycteropus afer afer
AGTCATATAGGCTGAGGATCGCATGGTGTACCAGTCGCTTGGACTAATTGTTTCCATGCATCTTTGGTTTTCTTCATTCTTCTTTGCTCTGGACAAGGAGAGACCCATTGTTTCATCTAGATGGCTGCTTGCAAGCTTTTAAGATCCCACTCTCTACTCACCAAGGTAGGATGTTGAACAATGTTTTTGTGTAGTATGTTATGCCAATTAAGCTTGATGTCCCTTGCAACTCTGGTCCTGAGCCGACAGGTCCAACAACTTGCTCCCTCTGGGTAGCTGGCTATGGGCAAGAAGTGACTACAACCTTGCCCCTTGTCAGCTCTATTATAAACCTGGCATTCTTACAGAACATGCAAATACACTTGTAGAAGCATTGTCTGCCAACCCTATACATGGTCGTGGGCACACTCCCCCCAGCATAGACATACCTAATAGTTCAGCCTATCCACCCATTTTTCCAACCATAGATCAATGTTTGCCTTCACTGACAATGCAGTACTATATGGGCAAAAGAGTTCATGTTTGTTGTCTGTACCTCCCATGCACCTTTTTATGTCTTCTTCTTCCTCAGTGCCACCGTGTTGACAACTCACATTTGGTACATTGCCCTTCTCTTCACCCAAATCAGTACTTGTCTCTACATATCTAGCAGCGTTCCCTCCACTCCCCTTCCATTGCTGGTAACCAACAAAGAAAATTTCCTTCCATAGATAAACCTTTCTTTGACTTTTATAATAATGGACTAATACAGTATTTGTTCTTCTGTGATTGACTTACTTCACTCAGCATAATGTCCTCCAAGTTCTAATTCCAACTTTTTAAGGAATCACCATACTGCTTTCCACAGTGGTTGTATCGTTTGACAGTTCCACAGCAGTGTATGAGAATCCCAATCTCTCTGCATCCTCGCCAGCATTTGTTAGTTTCCGTCTCATTGAATTTTGCTACTAGGGCTGGGGCATTGTTGTTTTGATTTGCATCTCTGTAATAGCTAATGATCGTGAGCATTTCTTCATATGTTTGTTGCCCACCTGAATATCCTCTTTGAAGTGTCTATTTGTGTCTTCTGCCCATTTTTTCATTGGATTATTTATCTTTTTGTTGTTGGGGTGTTCGAGTTTTCTATAAATTCTAGAGATAAGTCCCTTGCCAGATACGTCATTGCCGAATATTTTTTCCCAATCTGTAAGTTCTCTCCTGATTCTTTTGGAGAAGTCTTTAGAAGCACATAAAAATTTAATTTTTAGAAGGTCCCATTCATCTAGTTTATTTTCTGCTGTTTGTGCATTTGGGGTTGTGGTTGACAGTCTATATATGCCATAAATTAGTACCCCTAAATTTGCCCCTAGTTTTTCCTTGAGGAATTTTATAGTTTAAGGTTTCACATTTAAGTCTTTGATCCATCAGGAGTTAGTTTTTGTGCATGGTATGAGTTATGGATCTTGTTTCATATTTCTGCTAATGGATATCCAGTTTTGCCAGCACTATTTGTTAGACAATCTCTTCCCCTATTTAATGGATTGCAGCCCTTTGTCAAAGATCAGATGACCATAGGTCAGTGGATCTATTTCTGGGTTCTCAATTCTATTCCATTGGTCTATGTGTCTGTCATCATACCAATATCAGGCAGTTTTGACTACTATGGCTGTATAGTAGGTTTTGAGATCCGGGAGTGAGACCTCCAACTTTGTTCTTCTTCTTCAATAGTGCTTTGCTTATCCAAGGTGTCTTTCCCATCAGTAAGTGCTTTAAGTCGTCTTCATTTTCAGCAAGCAGAGTTGTGACATCTTCGTATCACAGGTTGTTAATGAGTTTTACACCAATCCCAATGCAGCAGTCTTCTTAACATTGTCCAGCTTCTCATATCATTTGCTCAGTATTCAGATTTAATAAATATGGTAAAAGGATACAAACCTGACATACACCTTTTCTGATTTTAAACCATACAGTATGTCCTTGTTTTCTTTGAACAACTTCTTGGCAGTTCCACAAGAGTACAATGAAGTGTTCTGGAATTCCCATTCTTTGTAATTTTGTCTACAATTTGCTATGATCCACACAGTCAAATGTGTTTGCATAATCAATAAAACACAGGTAAATATCCTTCTGACATTCTCTGCTTTCAGCCAAGATCCATCTGCCATCAGGAATGATATCCCTTGTTCCCCATTCTTTTCTGAATCTGGCTAGAATTTCTGGCAGTTTCCTGTCAATGAACTGCTGCAATCGTTTTTTGAATTATTTTCAGCAAAAATTTACATGTATATGATATTAATGATATCAATAACTTCCCCCATTCTATTGGATCACCTTTCTTTGGAATGAGCATGAATATGGTTCTCTTCCAGTCAGTTGCCCAGGTACCTGTCTTTCAAAATTTCTTGGCATAGACAAGTGAGCACTTGCAGCATTGCATATTTTAACACTCTACTTACTGTCCAGCATCTTGCTTTGTTATGCTTTATGTCTTTGCCACCTTTCCAAACAAGTGCTCTAATACCAGTTCTTTTTAGTTTGTATTCTTTATTGATTTATTTTGCTTTCATACATATAATTGCTATGCTGTACTATGACTTGCTTTTTTTCACTGAGCATCATTTAAAAGTCACGTCTGTGACTTCTGTGGTAGCTGGTATATTATTTCTTATCCTTATTTTGCAAAGGGGGAAGCTGAAGTGCAGAAGCTAGGTAATTTGCTCAAAGTCATAGCAAGTGGCAGACTGGAGCTTCGAACCCAAGCAGTCTGGCTCTAGCGTGTGCTCTAAACCTCCAGCCATCTCCTCCCTCTAATTTGTTGTGGACACGTTTCCTTGTGTGTTCATGTCACTGCGCAGTATTTAAAAAATGGTTTTATAGTGGTGCATGCTACAGACGAACTGACATTGAACTCTCCCCTTTTGGTATCTGACTCCTGTATCTCTCTCCAGCCCACTATTCCCCAGAGCTGAGTCTCCAACCACCTCCTCAACGTCCCACGGGCATCACAGACTCAATTTTAAAATGACTCAAACTGAGCATATAATCCTTCCCCCTCTCACACCTCCCCCACACAAGTGTTCCCATGTTAATGTCAATGCCAGCACCCACCATCACCCAAGATGAGGAAGGATTGAGATTGAGAGAGAATGTGATGCCAATAGGCCCCGGTGGAGATGGAAGGTGTTTGGGTGAGTAGCATAGAGAAGGGTTAGCCCTGCACAGAATAAAAGGAGACAGATTAGTTTTGGACAGCTGGAGGAAGCAGGTGGGAAGAGGGAGGGTGGAGGAGCCAAATTTAGGCTTCTGGAGTCTTAGCTGTTCCTCGCCACGGCAACTGCGTTGCTGTGGCAACAACACAGGCAGCACTGCCTCTCCTGGGTACCTCGTCGGCTGCCGTCAGCCCTACACCAGCTAGACACTTCCGCATGGCTAGAAATCAAGGCAATGCAGCCCTTCGGGGACAGCTTAGGGAGGTGGGAATTGCCAGTGCAGTAGCCAATCAGTAAGCTCTATTCTGCCCGGGTGGGCTGTGCGGCTGAGGACGAAAAGGAGGGGTTGGGACTTCTTTGGAGCTTGTCTAAGGACGTTGAGAAGGGCGGGCTTGCGTCCCTTCCCCACCACTTAGGCGCTGAGGGGGCGGGGCTGAGATGAGGCCCCCCCCCATTGGGGGTGGGGCCCAAGTAAAATGTGGAGGACCCGCCCACCCTCTCTTCTGCCCAATAGGAACCCAGGGAGCGAGTCCGACGGTTGGGTTGCCCAATGAGCGTCGCCTCATAGCCCCGATGCGGGGTCACCCGAGCCAATCGGCGGCGGTGGAGGGCGGGCGCGGGAGACATAGGCGGTGCGGCGGAGGCGGAGCGGGCGCTGCGGCAGGAGGGAAGATGGCGGACGAGGAGAAGCTGCCGCCGGGCTGGGAGAAGCGCATGAGCCGCAGCTCAGGTGCCACGGGGATCGGGGTTGGGGTGAGACCGCGCAGGCCCATGGAAACAGGGCTTGAGTTCGCCCTTCAGGCCTGGCTCTGCCCTCTTTTCCCCGTGGGATCCTGGTTTCTGCGCGTTGTTCCCGAGTAACGGCCCCGGCCCACCCCATG
This sequence comes from Orycteropus afer afer, assembly GCF_000298275.1. NCBI lineage: Eukaryota > Metazoa > Chordata > Mammalia > Tubulidentata > Orycteropodidae > Orycteropus > Orycteropus afer. The sequence goes on from NW_006921989.1 coordinate 424,793, forward strand.
GGGGCCCCGAGCCTCAGGAGCGGGAAAGCTGGGTTTCCCCCCATGAGCCTTGGCGGGCCCAAGGAGGCCCAGTGCTCTACGGGGCGGATGAGGAGCCGATGAGCATGCTCACCTCCTGGGGCGATGGCCCTGCCCATCTGGCTGATACTCTCGGGCCTAATGCGGCTGACGTCCCGCGGGGGGGACGTCGCTGCACCCGGCAGGGCCGGAGGCATCCCTGGGGGGACATCCCAGCCCCGTACTCAGGGTGTGGCCCAAGGGTGTTTCCCTGCCCAGTGTCCACAACTCCTGGCCTTTATACCTAATGCTGAGTTTGCGAGACCGCCCGTTATCCCGCTTGAGGCTGGCCCCTGTGCCCTGGGCTGGATTTAAAGGTTATTCCCCAGTAATAGGCTACGTTTATCTCTGGCCTGGCACTGTGCCACGCGTTTTAAGTGTGTTCTACCCAAGTCACCACAACTGTGGGTGGAAGGTAGTGAACACCCCGATTTTGCAGGTTGGGAAACGGTCAGAAAGCTTAAGGAACTTGCCTGAGGTCATTTAGTTCAGGAGTGGGGACTGGGCTCCAGAGCCGGGCCACCTGCCCATAGCCACTTCAGTGCAGCCTCCTGAAGAGCAAGCCCAGCTTTCCCGGGTATGTCCGGGGTCTTTGCGTTGCCTCAGACCCTCTAGTAACCTCAGTAATAATTCCTGTTACTAAGTGCTTCCTTTCCTGTGTTGCCACTCAGGTGAGCACTTTGCCTGGATCATCATCACTTCTGCACGTTAACCCCATGAAGTTTGCTGTCTTTATTCTTTCACCCCTACTTTTCAGCTAAGAAAGTGGAGGTTCAGGGAAGTAGAGCCCATGGCCCTGGTGTTAGAGTGTGTCAGTGGTCCAACTGGATTTGCCCTCGGAGCCCAAGCTCTTGCTTACCCTGCCTGCCCTGGCCTGTTGCCAGCACCTACAGCATAAACCTCCTGCTGTACCCAGCTCCGGGCCCTCCTTGCCCTGTCTACCCAGCTGGAGTCTTACAACCCTTCCCCAGGGGTGACACCCAGCCCTTGACTGCTGGGCTCAAGTGTGTGCCTGGAGCAGAGTTAACAGTCAGAGTGTTACTTACTTGCATTTACCAAAGATGGGGAAGACAGGGCCTCGTTTTTCATCATTAAATCCCCATCTTCTTTCCACAGAGAGGCTAGTGGGTTTGAACCACTGATCTTCTGCTTAGCAGCCAAATGGCTTACCCACTGCATTACCAGAGCTCCTTGAAGAATGTGACAGCTCTCTTTAAACCTATATCCAAGCCTATCTCCTATCTTTTACTTTTTTTAAAAAATAATATTTTACTGAGTGGTGAAAGTTTACACAACATGTTAGGTGCCCATCTGACAATCTCTACACAAATTGCTCAGTGACATTTGTTGCATTTAAATGTTTCGACATTTTCTTTATGTCCTGTTTGTTCCATTTCCAGGACTCGAGTTTCCCTGCGTCCTTATCTTCTCATCTTTACTTCTGAGTAATTGTTGGCCTTTTGGTCTCATCCTGGTGGTTTTTAAGTAGGGCACCGATCTTCTGGGTAAAATCCTTTATTTTGTGTGCCATCTGCTATTTGGCAAAAAGGTGATCTCAGGAGATAGGCTTGGATACAGGTTTAAAGAGAGCTGTCACATTCTTTAAGGTTCTCTGGTAATGTAGTGGGTAAGCCATTTGGCTGCTAAGCAGACGATCAGTGGTTCAAATCCACTAGCCTCTCTGGGGAAGGAAGATGGGGCAATCTACTTCCATAAACGTTTACACCCTTGGAAACCCAGTGGGGATCGCTATGAGTCAGAATCAGCTTGATGACAGTGCATTTGGTTTGCTTTTTTTTTCATTTGTCACATTCTTAAGGTGTTTCAGGCACAGTCCTAACCACTTAATAGTTGTGAGCTTATTCAGTCCTTATAACAACCATACAGGCAGGTATTGGTGACTCCATTTTACAGATGAGAAAACTCAGACTCAGGGTAGGTAGATCATACATTGATAAAGTGGCCAAGCTGGATTTGAACCTAGGTGGTCTGCCAAATGCGTGCTTTGAATCACTCCCCTGTCTCCTAGCCTTACTCTATTCCACCACCCTGGGTTATTTTCCTCCTTGAAGTTATCGGTGAGTGGTTATCTCATTTGCTTCTGTGCCTGTCTGCCCTCCCTAGAATATCCGCTCCCTAAAGGCAGGGATTGTGCCCTGCAGAGTTGACCCCATTGTCTCCAGGGCCTGTGGCACATGGTGGGTGCAGAGGATTGCTGAATGAAGGCATGCCCTTATCCTGGCCTCTGGTTAGGGCAGCCGGGTAGAATCTGTGAGCACAGATCCAACTGAATTCTCATCTTCTCCTCCCCTCCAGGCCGGGTGTACTACTTCAATCACATCACTAATGCCAGCCAATGGGAGCGGCCCAGTGGTAATAGCACGAGTGGTGGCAAAAATGGGCAAGGGGAGCCAACCAGGGTCCGCTGCTCGCACCTGCTGGTCAAACACAGCCAGTCACGGCGGCCCTCGTCCTGGCGGCAGGAGAAGATCACCCGAACCAAGGAAGAGGCCCTGGAGCTGATCAACGGTGAGCAGGGCTGGGGACAGGGTCTCACAATGAGCCCTCACCCTGGTGGGCTGGAGAAGCCTTGTGGAAGTCAGAACGGCCACTCTGCCCCAGCTTGTCCTACCATCAGGCGTGGTGGTGGCTGACACGGAAGTTCCTGTGCGTAATGTGAGCCTGACCCACACAGCCTCTTCTCCTTTTTCTTTCATCTAGCATTTGCAGGGTGAGCCAAGGTAGAGGAGGGCCTAGGCTTAGAGGCTGACATATCTGGGCTCAAGTAGTAACTGTGCCCTGTAAGCTCCATGACCTTGGGGGACTAACCTCCCTGAGACTCAGCCTCCTGCTTTGTAAAATGGACATCAGGACATGCCTGTTGCTGAGGCCCGTTTTGAAAGTCACTGAGATAAGGCAGGGCTAGATTTGCGGATGTGCAGTGGGAGCTCTGGAGGCGTAGTGCCTAAGGCATGTGACTGCTAACCAGATGGCTTGCGGTTCAAACCCACCAGCCACTCCTCGGAAGGAAGGTTGGGCAATCTACTTCTGTAGAGATACCGCCTCAGAAACCCTAGGAGGGGTTGCTATGAGTCTGAATCGACTGACAGCAGTGAGTTTTTTTTTTTGTTCAGATGTGCGGTAGGTCCTCAGCCCGTGGGAGCTGTTAACAGTATCATTAAGTGGTGTTCTGGATCACAAATGGAGGTGGATGTGAAGGGAGGTCGGAAAGGTAGTGAGCACAGAATTAGCCAGTGGAGTTGTGAGTTAATTCTGACCAAAAGGAAGAGGCTCTTCCGTGTTCGATTCTATGTTTCTTCCAGAGTCTAGAGCAGAGGGTCCCCAGACTTTCTCTTAAAAGGCCAGATGGTAAATAGTTTTGCTTTTGGAGACCATATGGTCTCTATCACAACTACTCACCTTTGTTGTTACAGTGCAGAGGCCATAGACAGTATGTAAACATAGGGGCAGTGCTGCATTCCAATAAAACTTAATTTACAAAAACAGGCAGAAGGTGGCCCATGGGCCATAGTTTGTAGAACCCTGGTCTAGAGCTGTGTGGCCCTGGACTGTGTGGCTGTCTCTACCTACATGGTGCTATTTCAATTTAATTAAAATCAAATGATACTACAAATTCTGTTCCCGAGTTTAACTAGCCACCCTCAAGATCAGCATGGATATAAAATACTTCCATTGGAAATGTTCCGTTCGGCAGTGCTGCTAGATCTCGTGTTATGTCATCATCCACTCAACCTCTCTCACCAGAGATCCTAGAGGCCCTCTGGGCTGCTCCTACCACATACAGCCAGTGTCTCACCCGCCCGCCCCACTCCACCCCACAGCCTGAATTCTGATCTGGCTCTGTGAGGCCTGGTTTTGTGACTTTGAGCAAATTGCTTAACATCTCTGAGCCTCAGTATTTTTCTCCTGTAAGATTGTTGTTGTTATGTGCTGTTGAGCTGGATCTGACTCATAGCGACCCTCCTTGGATTTCTGAGGCAGTATTACTACGGAAGTAGATTGCCCAGCCTTCCTTCCAAGGAGTGATTGTTGGGTTTCAACCGCCAGCCTTGTGGTTAGCAGTCAAGTGCCTGAGACACTACGCTACCAGAGCTCCCCTGTAAGATTAGTATGATGATAATAGGACCCACTTCATAGGGTAATTGTGGGGACTCTGACCTAATACAAATAAGCATGAATAATAGTATCTGACATCTGGTGTATGTTCTATAATTACTAACAGTTGTTGTCATTGTTATTATTATTGTTGTTACTCCTAGAACAACCCACCAAAGAGTGCAGTCTCATTCAGTATTGGCTGTTGTTTTACTATGACTTCATTTGGTCCAGTCTGTGGCCTGTAGGATATTTCTCACATGTACATGTGTGTACACGTACACGCACACACACATGCATTTCACATGGTGTGTGGTGCCTGTTAGCATCATACGGCATAAGCATTATGGAGAGGAGCCCAGTTCTTGGACAAGACCTTAAAGGTAGATTAAAGAACTTAACTCTTTTTTTTTTTTTTTTTTAAATTGTGATTTGGGTGAAAGTTTACAGAGCAAATTCACTTTCCATATAGCAGTTCTCATACACGTTGTCTCATGACATTGACTACAATTTACCACAATGCAACAGGTCCCCTCCCTCTTCCTCCGCATAGTTACCTCTTCCCTGTGTCCATCTCTCCATGCACTCCTGCACCCTGAGCTGTCTCCTTGTGCATAAACAGCCCTTCTATTCTCCCATGATTATTCTCTGTAAGGAGTGTATCTACCTAGTGTAAATGTTCAACTCATATGCCTGTCTTTTGTTTGGCTGGAAGCCACAGGTGTGGGTTCAATTCCAGACCTGAAGGGCAGCTAGGGGCCATAGTCTCAGTGGTTCCTTCAGGCTCTACCAGACCAGCTAACCTGGTCCCCCTTTTTTTTTGCCAAATGATTTTGAGTTTTGTTCCACGTTGTTCTCCTACTCTATCCAGGATCTCCTACATAGATCCCCACCCCACCCCCCCAGTGGTCGACAGTGGTAGCTAGGCACCATCTAGTTCTTCTGGTCTCATAGTTGTGTAGGCTGAGGATTGCATGGTGTACCAGTCACTTGGACTAATTGTTTCCATGAATCTTTGGTTTTCTTCATTCTTCTTTGCTCTGGATAAGGAGAGACCTATCCTTGCATATAGATGGCTTCTTGCAAGCTTTTAAGATCTCAGTTGCTACTTGCCAAAGTAGGAGGTGGAACATTGTTTTGTGTAGTATGTTATGCTAATTGATGAAAAGTGTAACTCTTGAGGTCTGTGAGGGCAGGGTCGGGATCTGTCTCCCCACTGGTGGGTGTCATTACCCAGCATAAAGCCTGGCCTGGCATCAGCTCCCAAAACACTTTCTTGAACCAGCAGGGAGTAGGAGGAATTCCTGGGGGAGGAAACCTCTGAAGTAAAGGCCTGGGGCTAGGGTGTAGCCAGGAATCTGGGGAAGGCCTCCTAGGAGATGAGACGGGCAGGGGCAGATCCTGACTGGGTTGGGGAGGGCCTTACATGAAGAGAGGAGTTCAGGTCATTTCCTGGAGGTCACAGGAAACAAGTGGTGGCCATGTGTGACCAAGACAGGAGTCCTGCGGTACTGTGCCTTCAGGGAGAATTCTGGTTGGAACTTGATCTAGACTGCCTGGGTCAGAGGACATGGATCTGGCTGTCCTTAGGGGGAAGAGGAAGCGGGTGGAGAAAGCCCAAACAGAATCTTGAGATGACTTTAGGTGTCCTCCCAGCTCTGATGTCCTTTTTTTTTTTATTTTCTCAAACCTGTATATATTTGTGAGTGTAGTCCCATTCGCCTTCCCACACCTGTTCAGCTATTCGGAGGCTTCTGGAGATTGAGTGGCAGGAAGTCCATCACTGGTAGCAAGGACACGGGAAGAAGCCCAGTTTGGCGGGGGCTCATTGATCTGAGGGGCCTAAGGAAGATGCTGGTGAGGCAGCTGAGGAGAGGGCCTTGGCTGGAGATAAACACGTGGGATGATCCTGGTAAGAAATGGTGGGAGGCTGGGGCAGGATGAGCATGGCTCAGAAGGAAAGCTGTTAGGCTGTGGGACTTCCAGGAAGTGGCAGGTGAGTGTGGCTCCCCAACTCCAGGGCTGACACTGCAGTGGGAACCTGGGAGGTTTTTAGAGAGGACTGTGTGGGGATGTGTCCAGTAAGCACTTGGGCCCTTGGGCCCGAGCTCGAGTAGATGCCAACTCAGGAGGGTTAGTAGGAGTTGAAGGTACGGCTGCCTGCACTGGGGACCCAGGGGAAGCTGTCATAGTAATTGCAGCTAGAGACAATGTGACTTAAACTGGGGTGCGGGCTGTGGGAGTGAGGAGGGGAGCAGATTCTAGAGCGATTCAGGAGGCAGAATCAAGAGGACTTGGTGATGGGTTAGGTGCCCAGGGATGTATTCAGGAGATAATGGACAAGGTCAGGTCACAGCTGGATTCTGGTGCCTGCTCTGTGACCTCAAGCAAGTGTCTTTGTCTCTCAGAGCCTTAGCTGCCCTGTCTATAGAATGGGGACAGGATGGCCATGAAGATGCAGGGGCGGCGTGGAGCAGAATGCTCAGTGGGGTGATGGGTGCAGTGCTGGGGCTTGTTCTCTACGCGGCGGAGCCTTGCCCCATGCCTGCTCTCTCAGGCGTGGGTGGTGGGGGGCGCTGAGGTCAGGACAAGAGGAGGCTCAAAGCAGCCCCGGCTGCGTCCCCTTCACCTAAGGGAAGAGCTGTGGTCCGGGATGCAGGAGGCCTAGCGGGCTCAGCGTGTAGAGCCCCTGATGACCTCGGGCGGAGGACCTCCCCCTCCTGGCCTCACTGTGTTCCTGCCTGAGACAGGCCCCACTGGGGGCTGGCTTGAGGGTGCAGATAGATACCCCTGGCTGTGTGTGCACTTGCTCCCGAGGTATGCACATGTGGGTGTCAGTGAGCTTTGGGCCTCTGGGCCTTGTTTTCTCTTCCACGGAAGTGGATGTCTCCCAGTCCTGGGCTTGTTCCAGGTGATGTGAAGATGGTGCTTTGGGCAGCGCACTCCCCAGCTGACAGCCTGGGCCTGCAGCCCATCGTTATGCTTTTAGATATGGCTCCCCCTTAGCCCCGAGGGGACAGAGTGCCTGCAACGAGGAGGACCAGCGCCTCCACATTTTCTGCTGAGACTCCTTTTCTTGACCATGCTTCCTCCGCAGCTGCTGGGCTGTGGCCAGAGGCTGCCAGGGATCCAAGGACTGGCTGGGTGTCATTGCCAGTGTCCTTGTCTAAGGAGGCCAGGCTGTGGAGAAGCCCTCCCTTACCTGTTTCCCCCACCCTCCATCCATCCCCAGGCCCCCACCTTTGCATGTCCAGAGTCTGAGGACCAATGGACTCCTTTGGCCTGGTGTCCCCATGGCCAGTGGCACCCTCTGGCCTGCTGGCCTCCAGGCCAGGTCTCTGGTCTCTCTGGGCCTCTTCTGCTGGGTCTGGGGCTTTCTGGGACAGCAGATCTAATCCTGTCACCTCTTTCCTGACCGGGCCCCTTTCTCTGTGATGTCCCTGTGGCTTTGGGCTGGAAGCAGCTGTGTTGATTTGATGGGCAGGGCAGGGAGTTTGTCCATAAACCCTCTTAGGGTCAGCGACCACCCTGTTTTGCTTGCTCACTCATCCCAGAAGTCAGCGTGGAGTGCTCACAGACAGCTAGTGTCTGGGAAGGGCTGCTGTGCACCAGGCACTGTTCCCAGGCAGTGACCCATTCAGTCTTCACGGTGGCCCTCCAAGGTAGAAGGTGTTACCACCCCATTTTACACACTAGGCGAGTGAGGCTCCAAGCAGCAAAGTCACCTGCCAGGGTCACAGAGCACAGAAGTGGTATGGGTGCAAGTTGAGCCCAAGAGTTGGAGTCCCGCATCTGCCCCCTTAGCCCCTCAGCCCTCCTCAGCCTTGGGGATACACTGTGGGCCAGCTGGTTTGTGATCTGCCAGCAAGACATTGCTTCCAAATTTCCCAAAGCAGGCAAAGGCCCCCTATCCGTGCTGGGAACCCTTGAGAGACTGCCCTGGGTCTGTGTGGTTCCTGACCAGGTGAGGCTTTGATGGGTGCTGTCTGAGCAAGGAGTGTTGGTGAGGCTGGGGCCTTGCCCAGGAAAGGACTGGGGGCATTTTCCCTCTCTGCTCCTCCTCAGTGTTGGGACTTGAAGGTCAAGTAGAAAGTACATTTGTGCCTGACGACTGGCTTTGGTGTCCCTCCCAGGCTGGCTCCCACCTTCCCTGTGGGCAGTTTCTGTCTCATTCATTCATTAATCCCTGAAACATTGGTGACCTGTTGTTTTGTGCATAGCTCTGGGTGCTGGGTGCTGGTGCCATACTAAACAAAGCTGGCTCGGCCTGCCCTTCCAGTGTGAGGCTGGCGATACACTCGCCGCAGACAGCACAGTGGGAGGTGTGGCCACTGCAAGAGGGCCCTTTCACAGCCTGGGGTCTCAGGGAAGGCTCTGGGTGACACTAGAGGCCAACAGGCCAGTCCCAGGCAGGAAGAGAGGTTAAGCAGGGGCCTTGAGGTAGGTCTGGGGGAGACGGATATGTGGGGGAGGAGTTCTCCCCCCATATGTGGGAGGGTAGAAATATGTGTTCCCTTGCATCTTGGCTGTGCTCAGGCTTATAGGGCAGCCTTTAGGAGAGGGAATCCGGGAGGAGGCTTTGTGTGTGTGTGTGTGATTTTGGGAAAAGTTTACAGAGCAAATTCATCTTCTATACAGCAGTTCACATACACTGTGTCTCTTGACGTTGAGTGAGATCTCCCACAATGGAACATCTCTCCTCCTACTTCTTCCCCATAGACGCTTCTTCCCTGTGTTCTTCCCTCCCATGCACTCCTGCCCAGAGCAATTTTAAAACAATCTTTTCAGGTTCTCACCAAAGAAGAATGTTTTCTGAGAGCTGACTGGCACAGGAGGGGCTGGGTGATAAGAACAGTGTGTATGTGTGTGGGGGGGGCAAATGCTCGGCTAGTAGTCACTTTCTAGGCTGATGTCACGGGCACTCACTCTGTATGTGTGTGTGACTCTTGGGCAAGTTGCCTGATCTTGGCACCCTGCAGTCCACATCCTTCCAGAGTCTGGAAGACACTGCCCAGTCAGGCATGTCCAGGGCTGGGCCTGGCCCCACTGTGCTCTATATGTGGAGACAGTTCTGATCCCAGAGGTGAGCAGGCACACCCAGGGGCACCGGGTAGTCAGGACTCCCTGGTTGTGTGGGTAAGGCCAAGGGGACTATCCTAAGTCCAGGCAGGGGAGGAACAGACAGGGATCCCAGTGACATCCAGTTCAGGTAGGAGTCACCGATGAGTGTGTCGGGCACAGGGAGACCACCGGCAGCCTGGTGGACTGTGGAGGTGTTGCAGGCAGAGGCCGCTGTGTGTGCTGTGTTCAGGTGGCCAGGCCAGACTGAGCAGTAGAGGCATCTTCGCCACTAGGACACACAGTCCATGCAGAAGGGAGAATGGTGACAGCAAGTGATGTTTGTCAAGGTCTCACTGCCAGGTACTGTGGTGCCAACAGACATCTGACGGGCATGTCACAGAGACCGGTAGGCACGCGACTGATGGTCAGTGCTTGAATAATTTCTTTTAGAAAGATCAGTACGAGGCCAGTCCCTATGAGGCAGAGGTTAAAGATGCCCCGAATGTCAGACTTTTCCAAACTGCTGGCCACTCCATCATCTTTGCATCAACTCCTCCCCCGCCTCAATAATCTTCCTCCCGTCTTAGGGTTCTGTAGTTCGCTGTAACGCCACACAGGACTCAGACTCCCAAGGAAACGGCTCATGTGGTGGTGGTGGTGGTGGAGGAGGTGGCTAGTAGGCTGGCAAGTCTGTGGGTAGCTCTGGAGAATTCTCCCAACACGTGTTTGCAGGGGTTGGCAAACCAAATCGGCAGGTCAGATGATGGCTGCTGTTTCGAGTCCAGGGGTGAGATGATGACGAACCAAGTGCAGAATGAAGAGAATGAAGTTTCCCGAAACATTGCTATATATACCTCAAGGAAGCTGTGTGTGGTGGTGACTTGAGTCACGCCCTCCAGCAAGGCAGGACTCAAGATGCATCCCACCCTGCAGGCATAGAGGACTCACAATACCTTACAAAATGGAGGACGATGGCTGGAAGGGCCATATTAACCACTTCACTGCACTGCAAGTCCCTATTCTGGTGCTTATGGACCTTGTATAGGTTCACGCAGGGGCATTTGGAGATTGAGCAGCAGGAGGTCCATCACTGGTAGAGGGGACCTGGGAAGAAGCCCACTTTGGTGGGGTCTCATTGATCTGAAGGGCAGAGAAACAAAGGGATGCTGGCAGGTGGACAAGAGTGATAGGTGAGCTCGCCCACTTGTGCCATTCCATCTGAGAGCCCAGGCGGGTGGATCGTGGTGGCATTTAGGTCACAGGAGTATCAGAGCAACATGTCCCAGTGAAGTTTGGATCAGACCAGTGTCAGGCAGATGTCCCCGTTCCCCCTCACCCCAATCTCCTAGCACCATTTAGATGAGAATAGCCAGTGGTGTGTCATTGTGGCACTCAGCTGGGTCCCACTCAGTGTGTGAGTGGTGTTTCCACTGCATGGAGTCCATCAGGCAGGTGTGTCAGGGCCGTGGTCAGGTCAGACAGGAACAACAGGTGCATGTGCTATGGTGACGTGAGGAAACCTACAGGCTGACATGTCAGGGTGAGCCTCCCACCTGGAGAGAAGTAATGCGACGTGGGTTCGTGTCCCATTGCTCAGCCGGATGTGCCAGGCGGATGTATGGCCCCGGCACAAGCATAAGAGCACTCCCTGAGGGCTGCCGTGGCAGCAGCAGGCAAGTCGGCGAAGCTGAGAGGCCCCACTGCTCACTGTGAGGCTCCTCCCTCAGCCCTGGGTGGCGGTAGCACTGGGGCAAGAACCCTGGCTCCTGGCTTAGTGGCTGTGCCTGTGGGTACAGGTTGGAGATAGGCAGGGACAACCAGTCTCCTTTGTGTGTCAGGGATGCTGGTTGCGTGGAGGTGGGATACTTAGAGGAGGAAGGACAGGCCCTGGCTGCAGGAGCCCCTGGCTGCCACAGCCCCCTCCTGCAACACATAGACACACACTCCTCCCTGGAGATTCTGGGAGTGCTGCCTCACGCCCTCTGCTGGGAGCCCTGTGCCGCACAGTCATCCTTTACCTCCTCTCCGTCAGCCCTCTCCTCCCTCCCCATCCAAGGAGCATCCTGTTTGGGCCGGACAGAGGGGCGGTCCAGTGCTCTGCCAGCGTGTCCTCTGAAGGATCTGAGAGAAGAGCCGGGCCCACTGCCTCCAGGGCACGTTGTTGTGAGGCGCTGTCAAGTTGGTGCCAACTCATAGCAATCCTGTGTACAACAGAATGAAACACTGTCTGGCCCTACACAGTCATTACTGTGCTTGAGCCCATTGTTGCAGCCACCGGGTCAACCCACCTCATGTAGGGTGACGTGGTCCTTCCAGAGCATTGCTGGGGCCGCCTCCCAGCCTCCTCACGCCGCCCCAGTGAGCAGCCAGGTGCTCCTCCCACTTTCAGCAGCTGAGGCCCACAGGCTAAGGGCTCAGCCGGTCCTGTGACCAAGCTGGGCTTGAGCCCTGGCCTCTTGTCTCTCTCTTAGACCCCTCTAGAAAAGAGGCCCTGGGTCCCAGCCCTCTGCTGTGGGTGCAGCCCTCCTCTTCCACTTCTCCCCTGTCCTGCTCGCCTCTTCTCCATCTGGGGAGAATCTCTCTTAGGGTGTGTATGCTGGAGAGTGGGAGAAGGTCATGTTACATTTGTGTGTACCCATGTGTGTGTGTGAGAGAGAGAGAGAGAGAGAGATAAAGGGCTGTGTGGCTGTTGAGTGCAGTGTCGTGTGGTCCATGTGGATGGATGGCAGGCAGGGTGTGCATTCAGGGGCATGCATAGTGAGAGAGCTCTTCACAGATATGTAATTCCCGGTGTGATATGTTTGTGCACACATGTGCAGGGAGAAGGTGTTTTGGGTATACGTTAGCATGTATTTGGGAAGACAGTGTGTGGGTGTATACATGTGTGTGGGTGCTGTGTGTCGGGAGCTGTAGAAGTGGGTGTGAGTGTATGAGTGGTGTGCACACATACAATTGGGCCAGGGGCAGAGGTGCACAGCTCATATCTGAAGTGCTGCCCTTCCCTCTGGCACCCTCCATCCTGTCGGGACCCCAACCCCACCCAGCCTAACGCCTTGTCCCTGTGTCTGCAGGCTACATCCAGAAGATCAAGTCAGGAGAGGAAGACTTTGAGTCTCTGGCCTCACAGTTCAGCGACTGCAGCTCGGCCAAGGCCCGGGGAGACCTGGGTGCCTTCAGCAGAGGTGTGCAAGGAGTGGGCACCGCCAGCCCTGGGGTACCTCAGCCACCTTCTGCCCACCAATGCCCACCATGGAGGGTAGAGGTTGGGAGGAGAATAGTGGAGCTCCCAGGAGGGGTGGCCATGGCGGCACAGGCCTTGTGGGTCCACCAGGTGGCAGCAGTCCCTTCCTCCAGGTGTTAGAGGCTACCCTGCTGGGTTTGAGGTCTGCACCAGGGCCAATGGGGAGAGACACAGGGTCTTCTTCCTGGGGTCTTTCCCTCCTGGGGGTGTCTGCACAGTTGTCTCCATTACAGGCCCATCAAGGTGGGTCCTATCATTTCCCTCTCATGTTGGGGGTAAAAAGCTGGGGCCCTGAGAATCCTAGGGCAGGTTTCCCAGAAGCCCTCTCCCCTGACCTCTCAGGTGGGGCTCTCTGGGGTGAGGGGTGGAAGGGCCAGATCAGAACCTTGGGCATAGGCCTGACTGGCTGGGGTAGAGGTGGTGCCTCTTCCTCCTCTCCCATTCATCCCCAGGGCCTGCGGCGCATCCAGGCAGGGGCCCCGGATTGGGTGCAGGGCCCTCAAGGGGGAGCCGGCCGGGGGGGCTGTAGGCCACCGCCAAGGAGGCAGGCGTGACAGATGATCGGGCAGGGGCTGGGAACCCACCGGGCCGGGGAGACGAGTTCATCACCTCACCAGAATGAGTCTCTAAATGCAGTAGTGGCATCAGCCGCTCTGCCTGCCATCCCTCATGCTGTCTGAGGCTTCCCAGGGCCTCCTTAATGGCTCTGCCGCCCCGGGCATCGTGACAGGGCCATAAACGGAGTGACGGATGAGTCCAAGACTCGGTGCCGGCAGGGGCCCCATCTGCTCCGTCTGCTGCCCTCCCTGCCCTGGCCTCCTCCTGGCCTGGGCCCCCACCCACCATCCCTCACGGTTCCCCCCAGGCCAGATGCAGAAGCCATTTGAAGACGCCTCATTTGCGCTGCGGACAGGGGAGATGAGTGGGCCCGTGTTCACGGATTCCGGCATCCACATCATCCTGCGCACCGAGTGAGGCCGGTGGCAACCGGGCCTGGTCTGCAAGGTGGGCGGGGCGCTGGCCCACCCAGCTCTCCCTCCCTGCTCCAGTCACACAGTATTTATTGTTCCCACAATGGCTTGGAGGGGGCTCTTCAAGACCGGGGGCTGGGGGGCCCCTGTCCGCCCCCTGTTGGGGCGATCCCTGCTAGACTCCCCTCCCTCTGCATCTTAAGGAATTGTCTTCAGAAGGGCTGTGGGGAGGGGGGAAGGGGGCTCAAACTCAGGGACGGGCAATGACCTGTCCCAGAGAGGAGGCCTAGTCAGCTGGGCTGCCCCTGGCTGCCCCCTCCCCCCAGGCCCAGGAGGGGCAGGAGGGCCTGGAGGGTTGTTCCTAGTGATGCTGTATTTCTCTGTTCAGTTGCAAAAAGCAAATGCTTGACTTGGGGGCTCAGGGTGGCCTGGCCGTAGGGCTCTCTCTGAAGGGCAGTGCAGCACCCTCCCCCACCCTATATTAAACCTTGGAACCACTGCTCTGTCGTGCTGTGTTTCATTTCCACCCTGGTGAGGCATGAGGGGCTCTGGGGTCGGGAGTGTCATCTCCCATCCACCAGTGTCCAAGCTGCAGTTTTCCTCCTGGAAAGTAGCTCCATCCCGGGTCTGGGAACATCCCAACAGAAATTCTCCCCTGCTGCCAGCCTCCAGGAAGGTGGGACCCCATTCAGTCTCGATGGTGCTCAAACATGGGTGTGCAGGCTGTCCCCTAGGGTGCGTTTCAGGAACGCAGGGGCCCAGGCCCTGCCCCTCAGCTGTTGGAGTGGAGCCAGCTGATCAGCAGGGTCCTGGGAAGGCCAGGTTGCTCCTCTGCACAAGCCCCTCCACAGGCTGCTTTCCAGTTACAGGGACTCGGGCCCAGCATCCTGGGGCCTGTTCCCAGTACCACAGGCACTGTTCAGCAGGTTCTTAGGTCCACCTGGCAGACCCAGCAGCCTCCATGGATGCTGTTACCATGGCAGCAGGGGGCCCAGACTGGAGGGGAGGAGTGCTGCCTCCGGGTACCTCGGATGCCTTGTGTTGGGAGCACTGGGGGCAGTGTCAGGAAGCAGGGGGATTCCTGAGTGTGTGCTGGGGGGAGCAGTGTGCTCTGTTCTGGACCTTGCTCTCAGCTCTCCCTACTTCCTGGGGACCCCTGCCAGGGTAGGTGGCTGAGGGTGTGACCCACCAGCCCGTCACCTCCCACAGCCCTCCATGTGGGGCTGGGAGTGAAGTCAGGCAGGTTATGCTTGCACTGCTTCCACACACGCTTGGTGCAGACCAGCCCAGATGACAGGATATCAGGCTGACTGGGCTTGAGGATCTGAGCGAAATAAAGCCCTGCCCGGTGAGACCCAAGGGAGGCCTCCCTAGGGCTGAGTTTCCGGCACCTCGTAAACAATCACCTTGCCCAATCCCGTCTGGCCGGCTTCTGGAGCAGTTGCTCTGCCTGCTGCCTGCCGGGCGTTTGTCATTAAGAAGGTTTAATGAATTTCCTCTCGGCTCTGGTGGGGTGGAGAGAACTGGTGGGTTGGCTGTACCTCCAGGCAGCATTTTCTTCTCTGTGCAGACGAGAGGCAGACAACAGCCCCACGGTTTGCACCAACAGTTCTGTGGGGCTGGAGAAGCGATCCCGCACCTGGTACTGCGGGGCCTCTGAGAACAATCAGAAATGAGTGGTTGGAGAAGAGGGTCACCAGAAAACGAGCCTGGGCCCCCACTCTCAACACGCACGGCTCAGGAAGGAGCAGCCAGGGGCTTCTTCCCAGTGTCTGAAATGTTCCGTGTGTGGCCGTGGGACAAGGTCTGTCCGCGGCTGCTTGTGAGTGCATGTGGTGGTGTCCAGCTGTGTGCGTGTGACCTGTGACACTGTGGGTGCCGTCACAGTGTGGCTGCCCTTGTGGCTCCCCTTCCTGTATATATCTGTGCAGTGGCCAAAATATTAATAAGAGAGAAAGTTGCTGTTAGATAAACATGCCCCCAGAGCCCACTCAGTGTCCGGGTGTTTCATTATGAAGTGGCTGTGGTTTCCCTCACCTGCTCCACATTCCCACTCACCCCTTCCACCCTGAAACTGAGGCTGTAAATTGCAGGCCTTTAGGATGGGGACAGTGTAGCCTTGTCCAGTTGGTCTCTTACCGGCATCTCCTATACCAGACCTTCCCAAAGGGCTGATGGCCATCTGTCTGCTATGTGCTCTGCGGGGCCCAGGGTGATGTAAACGGTTAACACACGCTCTGCTAACCAAAAGGTTGGAAGTTTGAACCCACTCAGAGGCACCTTGGAAGACAGGCCTAGTGGTCTACTTGCAAAAAATCTGCCACTGAAAACCCTAGGCAGCTCAGTTCTCTGACACACAAGGTCGCTGTGAGTTGATTCTGACTTAACAGCAACTGGTACCCGGGCCCTGTGCATCCATCCAGGCTTTTGTGGTCAGTGGGGCAGGGCTGATGAGTCACCTCAGCAGTTAACCTTGGATTGGGTATTGGCTTCCCATTGTAGCCAAGTACACATCCAGGAGAAGGGAAGGCCAGGAGCAGTGGTTGGTCTGAGACATGCTTGGAGGGATGACATTGGCCTCAGAGGGTGTGGGAGCCCTCACCTGCCCATCCTTGGTTGGAACAAAAGCCACAAACACAAAGGTGTAAGCAGTGCTTGAGACCATGCCTGTAGTCTGTGTGTGTGCGTGAGAGAGATGAGCAGTTGGGATGCCAAGCGCCTGTGGGTGTCTGTCTGAGGGATTTGTGTGCAGATGTGAGACAAACCCACACCCAGGCCTGTTTTCCATGTGAGGATGTGGGTCTCCAGGTCTCTCTGTATTTTGGACAAATATTGTTTGACTCAGCAGTCCTCAGGCTCCTGACCTTCCTTCGGGAGGATCCTGAATGAGAGGCGGATAAACTGCCCTTTCCCCAGTGACTGCAGCCAAGTTGGGACAGGGGGTGTGGATATCCTAAGAATCCCAGGCCCGTTTTTTTTAAAGCAAGGATGGGGCAAAATGCTTCTCAACGTGCTAATCCAGGAATCGATTTCTTTCTCGATGTCAAACTTGTTAATTTAAATGGAAATTAATTGCTTTTCTTGACGATTTCTGTAGAAATTGGTTTTAAATGAGCACATTAGGCAGTCACATTTATTATTCATTGGTTTCGTTCCCAATATGGCCTCAGTGTCCGAGTTCCCGGAGATCCCAGCACAGAACAGAGATGATTTAATCAGGGAGGCCATTAATTAGAGATGGAGAGGAGGGAGGGGAGTCCTCTCCGAGCAGGGGGAGCGCCTTGCTTTTTGGTCTCCATCAGAGGGGGAGGGACTTGCCCACGGGGCTCTTTTCAAGATCCAGACTCAGTGGGTGTCGTGTGTTGGGGAATGCATTGGGGTCACCCTGCACCATCTCCTCACTACCTGCCTTCCTGGCTTTAGTCACAGGATGAAAACTTGGCCCTAGAAATGCCTCTCCCACCTCCGTGGTCTCCTTCCCAATGCTGTGTGCCGTGACACCTTGCCGGTCCCCAGCCTCACCCTGCCAGTCCATCTCAGCCAGCTCAGCAGAGATCTGGCTAACACAGCCCTCATCTTGACCTTCTCCTGATTCCCAGCTCCCCTTTAGCCCCATCTCCAGGACTCAGCATGTGGTCTGTGCTCAGTCCCTTCCGGACTCCCTCTCATACCCCCTTCCTGCCACCAATACTTTGCCTGTCTTTCTCCAGGTCAGAATCCATTCCTGCCCAGGCCCCTGCCAGAGAAATGGGTTCACAAAAGGCACTAAACACCCTTTTATGCTGTCTCTAGCTCTTTGTTGGTAGTTAGAACAGATGTGACTCCCTTAAAATGATTTGGAAATTACAAAGCGAAAGGAGGAGGAAAAAGGGGGTATGTGTGTGAAGTAATAGCCAAATTCTTGAAAGCAGCCAAATTGTTAAAAACCCATTAAAAAGTTGCCAGGCCGCTCTGAAATGCACCAGTGTGATCGATAACGTGAAAACCAATGATTGAGTGTCTTCGTTTGAGGCCAATTTTCATCGCGTTGTGATAAACTCCTCGGTTATTTTGATCAAATTGCTTTTAAACAAATTGTTTTCGATCGTTAGTTTTGGATTGGGGCTCTTCACCCATTTTCGCAAAGGGCTCGCCCTAGGGAGGGATGATTGTCCTCCCCCCGCAGCCCCCCACCCCCAGTGCTGGGCTGGCCTTCCTCCGTTCACGAAGGCTGAGTCAGGAACAAGGGGGCCCAGCCCACTGCAGATGGCTGCCCGTCTGGGAGTTAGCTTCCACCCGACCTCTTCCACCTCTGCCGCTACTGGGCACACAGAGCAACGAAAGCATCAAATGTCAAAGGTCCCGTTTATTCCGGCAACCCGGAAAGAAAAAGTGTAAATAAAAAAAGGAACAGATCATGCACTCAAGTCCTTTGAAATGGGGTTGAAGGAGGGGGAGGGTAGGAAGCAGAGAGGGAGGGAGAGAGACCAAAGAGAAGCAGAGATGGGGAAAGAACTGGAGAGTCATCGATAAAAAAGAGGCAGAAAAAGAGGAACATTAAAAAAAAAAAAAAAAAGGCAGAGTCATGGATAAAAAGGAGGCAGAAAAAGACAGAGGAACATTTTTAAAAAAAGGCAGAAAGACAGAGTATCAAAAGGAGAGATCAATAAAGAAGAAGAGGCAAAAATGAAAAAAATGCATTGATAGAAATACACAGGCAGAGAACAGAAGCTGGCGGAAAGGCCGGCCGAGAAAAAGTAGTTCCGGGAAGGTGAGGGGGGATACAACAGACAGGTAATTCTTAAGGGATACAGGCAGAATGGAAAGGTCCCCCTCGGGGCCCCAGTGGCCCTTGTGTGGCAGCCTGGGCTATGGCAGCCCCTAGGGGTCCCCAGCAGTGCTGATGACGTGGAAGAGTGTGACGTTGTAGAGCACCTGGTGGCCATTGTTCCAGGTGTAGAGCGCCCTCTCCCGGGGGTTGTAATCCAGCATGGAGATGTGGGAGTACTGGTTGTGGAAGGGCACGTCGGTGTACTCGTAACTGGACGTGTTGGTGAAGTAGGCGAAGTAGACCTTGGCCCCGGCCAGGTGGGAGTTAGTCACGTAGAGCACTCCACAGATCATAAAGGCCTCGCCGGCACTGCGCTTGGGGTAGCCGGTGTCCCAGGACCGCATGACCTCGAGGGTGTGCGGGTCCAGCCGGCTGACCACGATGTTGCCTGCGTTCTGGTTGGTGGTGTACACGGCCCAGAGCCCACTCTCATCCACCATGAAGTCCATGTCAGAGAAGCCACCCCAAGAATAGGGGAAGGTGTTGTTATAACCTGCCCCTGGGAGGCTTCTCTGCACCAGCACAGAGCGCGAGCGGAAGTGGTACTTGACCACCACGTTGCTCTGGTACTTGTTGTAGAAGAGGGAGCCGTTGTACACCACGTGGCCCGTGCCTGCCCACGGCTGGGGCAGCAGGTGCTGGATAAAGTTCTGGCCTTTGATGAAGTCTCCCAGAGTGCGGAACTCCAGGACCCGTCGGCCTTTGTAATAGCCATCCATGTACCAGACCTGTGAGAGCAGCCATTGATTGGTCGGTCACTGGCGAACCACCACCAATGGAATCAACCATGGTCATTTGAGATCAATGGTCACTAAGGGGTCGTTACTCAGTCATGGGATTTCCAGTGACCATTCGTGACCAGTCATGGTCCCAGTGGCTCAGATCATTTGGTCAGTGAGTGCCTTGAAACAGGCACTAAGTGGTTGGTACTTGGTCCATAAAGATCATGGGAAATTGTCATCCTTGGGGATTCATTTAGGAGCTCTGGTGGCAAAGTACCTAAGGGATTTGACTGCTAACCAGAAGGCTGGCGGTTCAAACCTACCAGCCACTCTGTGAAAGGAAGACTGAGCAATCTACTTCCATAAAAAATTTACCACATTGGAAACCCAAAGTGGGTCACTATGAGTTGGAATCGACTCGATGTCAGTGCGTTAGGTTTTTGTTTGGTTGGGCATTCATTTGGCCCAGAAATTCACTGGTCATTGGGTATTAGATAGTCAGTGGTCACTGGACAGTCACTGGATGATAAGAGGTAATTTGAATTCATTGCCCATGGCTAACCCCTGTAACCACGAGGTACCTAGTGTGTCATCATCATAGCATTTGTGAGTGCCCTTATTAGTGCTGGTCATTGAGCTAAGCAATTTATATGTTTTAATGCTGATGTTTTCATGACCATTTTGAAGATAAGGAAATTGAGCCTCAGAGACAGTAAACTGCCTAAGGTTCCCTAGCTAAGAAATAGTGAAACTGGGAATATAAATCTGATTCTAAACCCTAGCTTTTAACCAGTTGATGGAACCACTTTCCCCATAATCCCTGGGAATCTAATGATCATGATGGGGGTGGTAGAAAGTTATTATCTATAATCTGTGATACTCAGTGGCCACCCAGTGACCAATATCAATCAGTAGGAAGGTCACTGTTGATGGACAGCGACTGGGTAGTTAATGGATAGTTTCTGTGGGTCACAGGTGATGGGCATTCATGACTATGGCGATCATGGGAATTCAAATGTCACTGAGTGGTGCTAGAGGGGGTCTCTAGTCCTTGGGAAGACATTGGTCCCTGAGTAGTTTCTTAGAAGTGAATGATCATTGGGGGCTGGTCAGTAGTACTCAGTAACCATTAGTCTCTATGGTCATTGGAGGTCAATGACCTTGGGATTCACAGGGCTGGAAGTCCATTGGTTGCTTGGTGATCACTAGATAGCCAAGGGGAGGTCCCAGGGCTTTAGGGATACCACAGTACTCCCACATTCTGACTCCTGGGATTGGCATAGTCACTCACCCGGCTGTCCGCACTGGGGGCCATTGTGTCAGTCATCCAGGAGCCAAAGCGAGACCCCATAGCCCGAATCGTGATGGGGTTACTGACCCCAGTCAGCTTCCCACAGCCTAGGAGGCAGGAACGGGGAATGAGGGTGGGGATGGGGAGAGTTCAAGGGAGGCAGGGCAAGAATTGTGATCAAAATGGGAAGAGCTAGAGTCAGGGAGGAGCCAGATAACTGGTCCCCAGTATGGAGCCAGGTTAAAGGTGAGGGCTTGGAAATTAAGAGTTAGGACCATTTCTAGCTTCTGGGTTCAGGTTTGGCCTTAGGTTGGGAGGTCAAGGGTCAAAGTTTAGAAGTTAGAGGTCAAAACAATGCCCAGCTTATGGGCACACAGGTGGTATTGGGATTGAGTGTGGAGGTCAGGGGTCAGGATCAAGAGTAAAAGCATACCCAGTTTCTGGGCGCAGGCATGGAGCCGGGCCTCCAGAGCCATCACTCGCTGCTGCAGGTCCTCATACCCGTAGGCACCCATCTCTTCCTGGATGGCTGCAAGGCTGCTGGAGAGATTCCTCACCTCCTCACGTAGGCGCACGATGGTCCGTGTGTCTGCCTTGTACTGCTCCAGGACCAAGCTCAGGGGCAATAGCTCTGTCATCCTGTCCTTTAGCTCCTGCCCACCAAGAAGGAACCACTGCTGAACCTGAATGCTATCCTTTGACCCTATACTTCACCTCTTATCCTTGATGCATATTTGGCCATTGATATTTGGCCCACACTGGACCTAGGGATTCCAGATGCTAGCCAACTCTCAGCAATTCCCGGATGTGATCCCACTCTTGGAACTAATGATCCCAATTATCCCCTTGGCCTCTGACCTGAACCCAGAAAAACCCACCTGGAAGCTCTTGGCTGAGAGGGACCCATCAGCTCCCCGGAGCCGTGCATCCAGGCTCCGCATAAGAGTCTCCATGCTGCGCACATACTGGAGGTCACGATACGTCCGCAACTCAAGGACTTCCATTGACTGAGAGACGTTCTGGACCTAGGATGGGGGACAGCTAGGGAGGCAGAGATTCCCTCCTCGCCCCCATCCCAGGGATGCTACAGACAAGGCCAAACACTCAATGGACCAGGCCACCTTCTCCTTCCCAGATCTTACCAGGAGGCTCTGAAGACATCTCCAACCCATTCATGCCTCTCTAAGCTCCCACCTGGTCTGGCCACCACTATCACGACCTCTTTCCTGGTTCTCTGCTTCCATCCCTCAAGCCCCTGCAGTCAGCACTCCATACAGCAGCCAGAGGGAGCTTTTCAAAAGGATCAGATCATCTCCCGGCCCAACTCAGCAAGGCCTGCGGGTCCCCTCACACTTCTACACTGCCTTCATACTTCTCCAACCACCAGTCAACCTTCCCTTTCAGACTCTAAGCTTCTCTCCCCAGGGCCTTTGTGCTTGCTGGTCTCTCTGGAATGCTGTTCGACCCTCATCTTTCCGTGGCTGCATCTATTTCATCCTTCATGTCCCACCTCAGAGAGGCTTTCCCTGGCCACCTGTCTGAAGCAGCAGTTCACTCACTCTCCCTTTACCCAGTTATTTTCTCCATACTGTAACCATTATCTGGAATGTTCTTAGTCATCTGCCTCCTTCAGGTAAGGACACAGCTGAATCCTCAGTGCCCGGCACTGACTCAAAGTAGGTGCTCAACAAATACTTTCTGGCTGAATGAATGAACCCAAATTCCCTCATTCTAGTTTCTCCTTACCTGGCCTGTGGGCCCCCTAGTTCCCACCTCCACCTGGGTAAGTGAAGTCAGTCAGGGACACCTCTGAGGATGCTCACTGAAACACACTGACTTTCCTGAATGAACTCGTAAGTTCTCAGAAACCCAACAGCCTGATACGCACCGTGGACATCAATAGCCACTGTCAACCATCAGTGACAAACTACTAGGGGAAGCAGTCCCAGTGTTGTGGGCAGGGTAGGAGTCTGAGTGTGTGGAAGACTCTGCGGCCACCAAGTCTCTTCTCTGCGGAACCTTGGCTTCCTCTTCTGTAGCCTGACAGTGGGAGGCTTGATGGTCCTTTTCAACAGTGACTGCAGAGCTGACTACTGGGCAGTTCAGCTGGGCAGCAGCAAGGGCCATCATCAGACTGTACAGGTGCATCCTTGGAATGCATCGAATGGGGAGCATTTTATACTGACCATGATGAGAGGGGGAAGGATCCTACATGAGCCCCTTGCGGTTGAGGGTGAGACCACCCCCAAGGGACACAAAATGTTTTCTTGAGCAGGTAGCTTTGGTGGGTGGGGCATGCACAGAATCTGGAGCTCACACTCGAGAGACTCTGATGATGTCCCTGGGGTCCCCCCACCCCTGCCCATAGTGCTCATCAGTTTCTCCTCCAAAGACACACTGAACAGTTAGTAAAAGAAATATCCACGGAAGGGAAGCTGGATTCTCAGCCTGCTGAGAACAGTCCTCGTGGCCCCATCTGGCCCGGGCTGACCTGGATGGGGTGGAGGGTGAGGTGGGAACTGTGAGATGGTCCCTCAGGCACCCGGAAGGCTCTTACCTTCTCCATCAGCTGCCGCAGCTCGCGACTGCGGCCATCGCGGGAGCAGGTGCTCTGCGCGGGGATGACCGCGGTGCAGATGCATTTCCCGTCAGGGGCCTGGGCTGAGGTGTACAGTTGCCAGCCCTCCTCTGGGCTCTGGAAGAGAGTCTGTGGAGAGAGGTCAGGTCATGTCAGAAAACAGCAACCCAATGGGGGCCTTGCCGCACCCCACCAGAGGAGGGTGGGGGGCCGGGGACTCAACAGATTCCTTTTGCCAGACCCCCGGAATGTGCCGGGCCCTGTGCTGAGTGCCCAGTGCTTGTGATTTCACTCCCTCCTCAAGCAGCCCTGTTTTTCAGATGGTAAGACCAAGGCATGGGGTTAAGGACGTGACAAGGAAGCGATGGAGAAAACTTAAATTCACTCTCCCTTTCTAGGGAACTGCGGGATTTGAGCCCTTCCACAAGATGGAATTCACTCTCTTGCACATTGTCACACATACAACATTGCCTTCAGGACCACCATTAGAACAGAGACCCACTCAAAACGGACTTTCCTCTTCACTTCCCCAGCCCATGGTGGCATACGGGCTCTGGCTCTATCTAAGGGACCACTAAGTGGGAGCCTACTGTCCCCCCCACCTCTAAGAAGCCCAGGCAAGGTAATGGGCAGAGGATGACGGTCTTCACAGAGTTTTCTGGCCCTCAACTAGGAGGTATTGCCTTCAGACTCCCAAATGAAACTTCGAGTCGGTTTATGCCACTCAAACAATTCAGGGATCAGCTATGATTGTTTCCCAAACCAGGCTCCTTAGAAACTGATGATCCCACCAGGTGTGTTGGAAAACATTTCAGTGGTCAAATAAGTTTGTACTGTGGGTGAAACAAGTTTCTTTACTGCAGGACTTATCAAAGCCTTTGAAATGCTAACGCGTATCTGGGAACTCAGGAGAGCCGTCATTTTCCAATTTTAAAAATATCTAGTAAATGACTAGGAGCTCTGGTAGCGTAGTGCCTAAGGCACTAGACTGCTAACCAGAAGGCTGGCGGTTCAAACCCACCAACCACTCCTCGGAAGGAAGGGTGGACAATCTACTTCCATAATGATACTGCCTTGGAAACCCAAGGAGGGGTTGCTATGAGTCAGGGTTTGACTCGACAGCATACTGCAACAGTGAACGACTACTCTGGATCAGGCATAGGGCCTGGGGTAAGGGCTAAGAAGAGGGAATGAAGAAAACATGCCCAGTCACTGCCCCATGGAGCTAGTAGGGGAGACAGACATCAAACACATAATCCCACTGATGCTTCTAGAACCATATGCTGTAGGGAGTGACGGGGTGGGTGTCTTATCCAGGGGGTGTCAGAAGGTGTTCCAGAGAAGGGTCATTTGAGCCAAATTTGAGAGATGAGTGAGTCAGAAGGGGAGAGAGGAGAGGACACTTGTGTCACCAAGAATTCTGACCAACATCTGAGGAACACAGTTTAGACAGCACTGAGTTATCCTCTGGATGGAGATGCTGGGCTCCCAGATCAGCTCCCTCGAGCTCTTCCAGAACACAGCGGAGTCAGTCACAGCTCCCAATCCTTTTGATTTTAACAGGACATGATGATTACATTTGCTCGACACATTGTATTAAACTCCCAATGTGTGTCAGGGAGCTCTGGTGGTGCCAGGGCTACGTGGTTGGCTGCTGACCGAGAAGGTGGTCCCACCCAGAAGCTCCATGGGAGAAGAGACATGGAGATTTGCCCCTGCAAAGACTTTTTGTTGCTGTTTTTAGGTGCCATGGAGTTGGTTCCAACTCACTGGTTGGACAATGAATAAGGAAGACCGAAGAAGAATTGATGCTTTTGAGCTGTGGTGTTGGTGAAGAATGACCCCGTGTACAACAGAACCAAACCCTGCCAGCCCTGTGCTGTGCCCACAATTGTTGCTATGCTTGAACCATTATTGCAGCCGTGATGCCAATCCAGCTTGTTAAGGGTTTTCTTCCTCTTTTCTGCTCACCCTCTATTTTTTTTTTCCTTTTTTTTTTTAAATTGTGATTTGGGTGAAGATTTACAGAGCAAATTCACTTTCCATACA
>NW_006921989.1:450018-450780 GCF_000298275.1 Orycteropus afer afer
TTTTTTTTTTTTCTCCAAATGATTTGAGTTTTGTTCCACATTGTTCTCCCTCTCTATCAAGAATCTCCTACATAGATCCCCTTCCAAGTGGTTGACAGTGGCTGGGCACCTCACCCTCTATTTTACCAAGCATGATGTTCTCCAGGGACTGGTCCCACAGTGCATAAGATGAAATCTTACCATCCTCACTTCTAAGGAGCCTTCTGGCCATACTTCTTCCCAGACAGATATGTTTGTTCTTCTGACAGTATATTCAATATTCTTCACCAACACCATAACCATAATTCAAAGGCATCAATTTTTCTCCAGTCTTCCTTATTTACTGTCCAGCTTTAACAAGCATATGAGGTGATTCAAAACACCATGGTTTGGGTCAGGCACACCTTAGTGCTCAAAGTAGCATCTTTGCTTTTTAAACTTTAAAGAGATTTTTTGCTGCAGATTTGCCCAATGCAATACATCACTTGATTTCTTTTTTGTTATTAATTAATTGATTAAATTTATTTATTTTGGTGTTGTTGAGAATATACATAGTAAAACCAATTTAACAGTTTCTCCATGTACAATTCAGTGACATTGATTACATTCTTCAAGTTGTGCAACCATTCTCACTCTCATTTTCTGAGTTGTTCCTCCCCCACTGACATAAATTAACTACTCCCTAAGGTTCCTATCGGGAGCTCTGGTAGCATAGTGGCTAAGACACTTGCCTGCTAACCAGACGGCTGGCGGTTCAAACCCACCAGCCACTCCTCGGAAGGA
>NW_006921989.1:451385-472581 GCF_000298275.1 Orycteropus afer afer
CAGCATAGCAGGCTGCTCAACAAAGACATGGCTATGTGCAGGGTCCAAGTGTGCCATAGGCTAGAGACCATTCTCAAAGCTTCTCCTTATATACAGGAAGCAGACCACATACCCAAAGGCAGCTACTCAGCTGCTCCCAGTAGATTCCACCATGGAGTTGATTACCAGTCTCATCATGAGTAATACTACATCCAGCTGCCCAGCCACTCAACCAGGCCTAGCCAAGTTGACATACAAACATAACCATCACAGCTGCTAACCAAAAGGTTGGTGGTTCGAACCTACCAGCTGTTCTGTGGAAGGATGGGGCAATCTGCTTCTGCAAAGATTCACAGCCTTAGAAACCCAATGGGAGTTGCTATGAGTAGGAATTGACTCAATGGCAATGAGTTTGGCTTTGGTTTGTTGTTGTTAGGTGCCATTGAGTCATCTCTGACTCATAGCGACCCCATGCACAGCAGAACGAAACACCACCCAGTCCTGAGCCAGCCCCATGATTCTTGCTACACTTGAGCCCATCGCCGCTCCCACCATGTCAATCCACCTCATTGAGGGCCTTCCCCTCTTTCGTTGACCCTCCACCTTACCAAGCATGACATCCTTCTCCAGGGAATGGTCTCTTCTGACAATATGACCAAAGTATGTGAGACGAAGTTTGGCCATTCTCGCCTCCAAGGAGCATTCTGGCTGCACGTCCTCCAGGACAGACCTGTTAGTTCTTTTAGCAGTTCACGGTACTTTCAGCATTCTTCACCAACACCACAGCTCAAAAGCATCAATTCTTCTTCGGTCTTCCTTATTCATTGTCCAACTCTCACATGCATATAAGGAGAATGAAAATACCATGGCTTATGTTAGGCACATCTTAGTCATCAAGGAATCATCTTTGCTTTTCAGCACTTGAAAGAGGTCCTTTGCAGCCGATTTGCCCAGTGCTATATGTCATCTGATGTCCTGAGTGCTGCTTCCATTGGCGTCGATTGTAGAACCAAGCAATGTGAAGTCTTTGACAGAAAAAGGAAACACTACATGGTTTAAAATCAAGAAAGGAGTGTGTCAGGGTTGTGTCCTTTCACCATACTTATTCAATCTGTATGCTGGCAAATAATCCAAGAAGCTGGACTATATGAAGAAGAACATGACATCAGGATTGGAGGAAAAATCATTAACAACCTGAGATATGCTGATGACACAATTTTGCTTGCTGAAAGTGAGGACAACTTGAAGTACTTATTGATGAAGATTGAAGAATACAGTCTGCAGTATAGATTACATCTCAATATAAAGAAAACAAAAATCCTCACAACTGGTGCTATGAGCCACATTACGATAAATGGAGAAAAGATTGAAATTGTCAAAGACTTCACATTGCTTGGTTTTGGTTTGGGAAGTTCCTATTGAATATTTCAAGTTGCTGTTGTCCATTTGATCCCATCGTTGCTTGATTTCTTGACTGCGGCTTTCATGAGGCTTGACTGTGGATCCAAGTAAATCACAATTTACTTTTGACAATGTCAGTGTTTTCTGTGTTTATCATGGTGTTGCTTATTAGTCCAGTTTTGAGGCTTTTTGTTTTATGTTGAGGTATAATTCATACTGAAGGCTGTAGTTTTTTGGTCTTCATCAATAAGTACTTCAAGTCTTCTTCACTTACAGCAAGGAAGGCTGTGTCATCTGCACATCTCAGGTTGTTAATGAGTCTTCCTCCAATCCTGATATGGTTCTTCTTCATACAGTCCAGCTTCTTGGGTTATTTGTTCAACATACAGATTGAATAAGTATGGTAAAAGGATACAACCCTGATGTACACACTTTGTGATTTTAAACCATACAGTATGTTCTGGTTCCCTAGTGCCGCTGTGACAAGAACTATACCACAAATGGGATGGTCTTAACAAGCAGGAGTTTATTCTTACAATTTGGAAGCTTTAAGTCCAAGCTCAAAATGCCAGGCTCTAGGGGCTGGGTGAAAGCCCCTCAACCTTGGGGTCCAGCTCTACCTCCTGCTCCCAGCCCACTGGAGCTAGATGCGTGTCTTCACTCACACAGCTGCTGGCTGCTGAGGTTGAGAAGCCCCAAGGTTGACAAGTAAAAAGGCACAGTCCCGATGTTACCAAACCACACAGCAGGCCATTAACTTGAGTCCATTGTAAGTCCCGAGGTCGGCAGAGCGTGGCAGGCTGCTGAGCAATGACACGACTACATGCAGGGTCCAAGTGTGCCATAGGCTAGAGACCATTCCCAAGGCTTCTCCTTATATACAGGAAGCAGACCACATCCCAAAGGCAGCTACTCAGCTGCTTGTGGTAGGTCCCACCATAGAGATTGCCAGTCTCATCATGGAGAATAACTACCACCAGCTGCCCAGCCACTCAACCAGGCCCAGCCAAGTTGACACACAAACATAACCACCACACAGTATCTCTTTGCTCTCTTTGAACAGCTGCCTCTTGGTCTATGTACAAGTCCCACATGAGTACAAGTAAGTGGAATAGAAGTGGAATTACCATTCTTCTCAATGTTATGATTATAATTTTAGTTTTATATATTTAGTTATATATATTAAACATTTATAATTTTACAAATTTTATCAACTTAATTTTATAATGTTATGTTATAATTCATTATGATCCACACAGTTGAATGCCTTTGCATAATCAATAAAACACAGTAAACATCTTTCTGATATTCTTTGGTTTCAGCCAAGATCCCTCTGACATCAGCCATGGTATTCCTTGTTCTACATCCTCTTGTGAATCCGGATTGAATTTCTGGCAGTTCCCTGTCAATGAACTGCTGCAATTGTATTTGAATTATTTTCAGCCAAAATTTTACTTATGTGCGATAGTAATGATATTGTTTGATAATTTTCACATTCCATTGGATCACCTTTCTTTGGAATGGGCACAAATACAGATCTTTCCAGTCGGTTGGCCAGGTAGCTGTCTTCCAAACATCTTGGCATAAACAAGTGAGCACTTCCACTCGTTTTGTTGAAACATCTCAGTGGGTATCCCATCAATTCCCGGAGTTTTGTTTTTCACCAATTCCTTCAGTGCAGTTTGGACTTCTTCCTTCGATACCATTGGTTCTTGATTATATGCTACCTCCTGAAATGGTTAAAAGTCGACCAGTTCTTTTTGGTACAGTGACTTGTGCATTTCTTCCATCTTCTTTTGATGCTTCCTGTATCGTTCAATTTTTTGCCCAGAGAACCCTTCAGCATTGCAAATCATGGCTTGAATTTTTCCTTTAGTTCTTTTAGCTTAAGAAATGGTAAGTGTGTCCTTCACCCTTTGGTTTTCTAACTCCAGGTCTTTGCAAATTTCATTATAATAGTCTGTCTTCTCAAGCCACCCTTTGAAATCTTCTGTTCAGCTCTTTTATGTCATCAGTTCTTCTTTTTGCTTTAGCTACTCTACATTTAGAAACAAATTTCAGAGTCTCTTCTGACATCCATTTTGGTCTTTTTAAAATTTTATCTTTTCAATGACCTTTTCCTTTCTTCATGTATAATGTTTTGCTGTCATCCCACAACTCGTCTGGTCTTCGGTCATTAGTGTTCAATGTGTCAAATCTCTTCTTGAGATGGTCCCTAAAATCAGGTGGGATATACTCAATGTTGTACTGAAACTATTCAATATGTTTCAATACTGAATACGTTTCAATACGGAAACTATTGTAATTAGTCATTCTTTGTCCCTTTTCCCTAAGTTGGGAAAATCTCTTCTTTATGAGGCCATGCTTCCTACATGGGGGGATGGCAGAAACTCACCTTCCCTGCCTTCCTTGCACCCAGATGTGATCCAGGTGGAGCCAAGACTCACACTGCTAGGTGCCCAGGATTCCGTCTGCAGGAGAGCTTTCTCTGTGACCAGAGCCCCCCTGCCTTTGCAGGCAGGAAGTCCTCCCAGCATCCTCGATGACTCAGTTCATCACAAACACGAGCCCTCTCACCTTTCCAGTGGGATACCACTGAGGGCTGTGTTCACGTAGTCTCCCAGGCACCCCACCGCGACTGTGCTCCAGTTGCCCATAAGACAACCTGTTCATCAGCTCCCTCCCCCTGCATGGGCTGGCTTCTCTTCCTTGTCTCACTTCCCCGTGCCCCCACTGGTGCTCCTTGGAATCCCTCCCAGATGAATCCTCACCTCAAGATCTGCTTCTCAGGCAGCCTCACCTAAGAGAAGAGGTGTGGCCCAAAGGAGCCTTCCCTGTTGGCTTTGGGAGAATGCAGAACTAGCTTTGTTTCCTTTCATGAACAATCCAGCTCTTAAAAAAAAAATAATAAAATGAACACAGCCCAAGCAGTCCTGCCTGTGATTCCCTGGCTGTGAGCCTCGAGCAATTTGGACAGAACCCCCACACACACACACATACACCTCCCCGAAGATTCTCACTTGTGCAGAGAGAAAGCAGCTCCTTTCAACATAATTAACATCTCTTTCCTACAGTTCCTAGCATGGCTTTTGAAGCAAACAAGCCATTTTCTCTCAACAAATGAAATATTGAATTGTAAAAGAGAAGCAAGATTTAAGTGGCAGGGAGAGAAGG
This sequence comes from Orycteropus afer afer, assembly GCF_000298275.1. Lineage (NCBI taxonomy): Eukaryota > Metazoa > Chordata > Mammalia > Tubulidentata > Orycteropodidae > Orycteropus > Orycteropus afer. The sequence continues at coordinate 455,940 of NW_006921989.1, forward strand.
CCTCCATGGCTTTCCTAAAATAATTGTCTGCATTGGACGCACCTCGCAGGAGTGTTCTCTGCAGCAGTGTAATTAAATGTCTGGGGTTTGGCTGCCAAATCTCAGCACGCAGAGATCCTGAGTTTTGCCTATAGGGGTCAAGTTCAGATAGGCAGTCAAGTTCATGTCCCCAGAAACCACTGGAATGTCTTAGAAGGCTCAATGTTTGAGAGTCCAAATGCCAGCTCTCCCAGACTGGGTTGAGCTTGGAACCAAAGTCATGAACTCTTGTAGGTCAGAACCCCAGGGACAGAGAACAGCTCATTCTAAGTGAAATGCTTATAACAGCAGGTGTGAGAGCCCCAAGGCTGTCCAGATACCGAAATCCCTGGTCAGATGGCCTGTCTCACCTCGGACATGGCACACGCTGCCGGGGAAGCAGCTGCACTCTTGGCCGAGCCTTTGCTTCAGCGTTTAATATTCCTGCTAATGGGCTCTAAGAGGGTAAGCTATCCGCTCAAGTAGCAGTTGCTCAAATCGTCTTTCCTGGCTGGGATCTTTCAAATAGTTTCGCTGAGGCTGCTGCCCCAATTAAGCACCAGGCTCCATAACAGGTCTAGGATTAACTGAGCAGGAGACGTGCAGACAAAGTTTTTCTCGCTGTCATGCCCAGGATCATTGGCTCAGCCTCCAGCTCCACCGCCTAACGTTTTGGTTCAGAAACAATTCCTGGCGCTTTCCAAGGGCAGAGCGGAGGGATTTCTAGCGGATCCTGGGGCAGCCATCCATTGAGAATTGGCTATCCGGGATTAACCAACAGGACGAGCGCGCACAAGAGACTGCCTGTTAATAAGATGAGGATATTATTGTGTTTGAGCCTTGGCAATTCAATCAGAAAGCAGGGGTGAATTGGGGTTGTATATTTATTTGTACCCTGCTATGTTCCAGGGAGGACTCCAAGTGGTTTACAAGGATATGCAAAATACCACAAGAAAGCCCCAATTAAATAGGAGAGCAGAATTAAACGTTTCTGGGGGGCAGTTTGCCAATCCATAGCCAAAGCCTTAAGATTTCTGCATTTGCATTTAACTCAGCCAAATGTGAGTCCAAGAATTTAGCCCAGGGAAATCGTGTGGTCCTCCAGTCAGCGGCTACAAGGATGTTTAACCAACCAAGAAACTGGAATTCTCTTCTCAACCATCTGACAATCAAGGGTTGATTTTAAAACCTGAGATGCACCCACAGGCTAGGATACCATGCAGCCATTAAAAATTAGAGGGTAGCAAGGATTTTTATGTTGTTGGGAAAAATATTTCTGATGAGTAAGTCAGCGGGTCTTGCAACATTCTATCATGCAATCTCCAACATTGTTTCTATCACCAAGGCCATATTTTCCAACTACCATGCTTCTCTGTTTCTAACTTTCTCATTCCATTCACTAGTAATTGTCAATGAATCTTGATTACATGTTTGATCAATTTCAGACTGCAGAAGTTGGCAAAAATCTTCAGTTTCTTCATCTTTGTCACTAGTGGTTTGTGTGTAAATTTGAATACTTGGACATGTTATCAGGAGGGACAGTCCCTGGAGAGGACATCATGCTTGGTCAAGCAGAGGGTCAGCCAAGAGAGGAAGACTCTGTCAACGAGATGGAGTGACACAGAGGCTGGCACAATGGGCTCAAGTACAGCAATGATTGTGAGGAAGCTACAGGACCGAACGGTGTTTTCCTCACTTGTACATGGGGTTGCTATGAGTTGGAGCCAACCCAACAGCACGCAGCCACAACAGGGATTTGTACAGCTGTCTTTAAATTGATCTGATATCCTAAATTTTCTATAACAAACGTATTGTTCTCATGAAGATTGTTTCAAAAGTTCCCCTTTAAATTTTCTGCAAGGGAGGAAAGGAAGAAAAACAGAGCCAAAAAGGAGGCTAAGAAAAACTCATCCCTTAAGAACCCGAACAACCAGCATATGGTTGGGCCATAAATTTGGCTCCAAGCTTCTTAGCAGCCAACTCAAAAAGGGAAAGCTGGTCATTTATGCGATCCCCAGTGTCCTGAAACAAAAGCATGCCAGATGCTCAGGAGAAAGCCGGATTATTTTTGGTACCAAGAACAGGCAGGGATTTCTCCCACGATCCTCCCAAAAAGGATTCTGTATGATGTCACCAGCGTCTTTCCAGACAACATCCTTACGATGTTTTTCTTGCTTTTTTTCTGGATGTTTCTTCTTCCCACTTGAGACAGCTGAGTAGAGCTGAATGGTTAAGAACAGAGTCCCGGGATCAGGTTGTCGGGGTTGCGTCCCGGCTCAAACACCCACTGCTGTATGACCTGAGAACGCTGCCTAGCCTGTGTGGCTCTCAGTTTCTTCATCTGTAAAGTGGAGGTAACTGTACCTATCTCACAGGGTTGTTGGGAGGTGTCATGGATTGGATTGTGTCTCCCCAAAATATGTGTCACCTTGGCTGGGCCATGATTCTCAGTGGTTAGGCAATTATGTAATGATGTCATGTGGCAGTTATGGAACGATCCCCCATGCTGTGATCTGATCTGATAAGCCAGTCAGTTATAAGGGAATTAGGATGGATGCAGCGCTCTTAATCTCATAATAGCCCCGATCCACAATGTAAGGGGAGTTTCCCGGGAGCGTGGCCTACAACACTTTTTATCTTACGAGAGATCCAAAGAGACAGAAGTGAGCAGAGAAAGGGGGACTCGCCATCACCAAGAAAGAAGGGCTGGGGATGGAACCCATCCTCTGGACCCAAGGTCCTGGTGCCGAGATCTTCCTAGGACCAAGAGACACACCGAGAGAAAGCTTTTCCCTAGAGAGAGCATTCTGAATTTGGACTACTAGCCTCCCCAACTGTGAAAGAATCAATTTCTGTTTGTCATAACCATCCACTTGTGTGTTATAGCAGCACTAGATAACTAGGCAGGAGGATCGAATGAATTAATAACAGAAAAAGAATTGATGCATTCAAACTGTAATGTTGATGAAGAAAATTGAATATATTACAGAAGGCCAAAAGAATAAACATATTCGTCTTAGAAGAAATACAGCCAGAATGCTTCTTAGAAGCAAGGATGGCTTGCTTATTTTGGCATCAGGGAAGACCAACCTTTAGAAAAGGACATCAGGGTTCTGGTCAAGGAGAGGGTCAAAGAAAACTGGGGAGCCCTCAGTGAGCGGGACTGACACAACAGCCACATCAGTGGATTCTAACGTATCAACAATCATGAAGGTGGCGCAGTGCTGGGCGAGGTTTTATGTTATATGGAAGGTGGCCACGAGTTGGAGCTGACATGATGGCAGCTAACAGCGATGGTTACTTTCATTGCTATTATTATTTGTAAACCAAAAAACCAAACTGACTTGTTGACAAGTCAATTCAATTCAACTTAACTCACGGGGCTCTGGTGGTGTAGCGCCTAAGGCACTTCTTGACTGCTAATGAGGAGGCTGGCAGTTCAAACCCACCAGCCACTCCTCAGAAGGAAGACTGGGCAATCTACTTCCATAGTGATACTGCCTCAAAAACCCAAGGAGGGGTCGCTATGAGTTGGAACTGACTTAATGGCAGTGAGTTGTTGTTTGTTTGTGTTTTGTATTACTCGCATAACACTAATGGTCAATTCAGTAACTCTTCCTGGGGTCAAAACTGAAACAGAAATAGATGAACCTCGTATCCTTCAAAGTCCCATGGAGGTGGGGCTGAGGCTGTCAGATGACGAGGAGGAAGAAGATTGATTGTGGAGAGAGGAGGGTAAGTGCATATAGCCCTGTGATGGGGGAGATATTCCACTCTACCCTAGACCCCCATGGCCCACCCAGCTTCCTGTCCTACTCTTCTCCTTGATGTAACTTGGGGGTTACACCACCACGCTACACCCCACCTCCCTGTCTTCTCCTTCAAGCCCTGATCACAAAAGCCATTAAAATCTCATTAGAATGACCCACTGAGTCAAGACCTGCCTCTGCCCCTGGACCCCAAATGGCATGAAGGTGGAGTATTTTGTCTCTTCTGTTCACCGTTGAAGCCCCAGGACCTGGCACAGTGAATGATGATCAGACGCTGAGGGCCAGTGGGACAGAAAGCAAACATCTTCTCAGATCCAGTGTGAATTTCCCTTCTGCCACCAACTGGCTTGTCTCCCAGGGAGACCAGTGCCTGCAGGCTGGGAAGCAGCCGTGGCATCTGACTGCTGGGATGGCAGAAGGGTTGTGATGAATGATCAGGGACACGCTTGTCTCCATGTCAGAGTCGTGACGGGGGCCATGTCCCTTTGGAGGGCTTGAGATAATAGCAGGCTGCCCTTGTCAAACCTCGAGATCCTGGGCAAATTCCCACTGAGTGATAAGCTTGACAGGCCTTAAAGAAGATATCAGTTCACCCGTGCCAAGCTGGAGAGCCGGGAGTCGCTAGGGGCATGGCCTGAGCAGCTGGGCTTTGCCTGTGAGAGCTTTGCAGCCCTGGAGGGGCCAGGACTAGGGGGTGACTGTGAGTCCCCAGACAGAGTTTCAGATATCATCCACCCGTATATCATTCATCTCCTTCCTCTATCCCTCCCAACACAGTTAACCCTAAGAGGCAGGCAGGTCTCGCCCTCTGAAAAGGCTCAGACTTCGGCAAAAGACCCCCACCACTATCCACCAAGCCTCCGTCCAGGCCAGTGCTTATATTCAAGGGTTTTTTAAGCTATAACATCACAATGCCAATGTGGATCAAATCAACCAAATAGATTTTTTTTTTTTTTTTTTTGGTGGAGGGGAAGAGGAAAGAGACATAGGTCTCCAAGTGTGATGGACTGTTTCCCTGGACTCCTCAGTCCACGGAAGGTGAGGAAGGCTTATCCTTAAGTTTGGAAACATCTCCTCCCCAATACACACACACACACACACACACACAGAGTCCTGTGGCAGCAGAAGGTGACACTCCTATGCAAGGAGAATCTTCTTAGCATGACAACAATGACAACCATAATAATAATAAACAATGACAGCTCACATTTACTGAGCCCCTTCTCTGAGCTAGGCTCTGTACTAAATGCTTGGTGGCTAAGTTTGCATTGATGCTCAAAAATGTTTATGAGGTTTGAACATAATAAAATGACTCTGCCACTTCCTTATTGTGAAATCACTTTACCCCCTGATATTTGTAAAGCGGGGATAAAAATACCCACCTCCCAACATGCACACAGGAGCTCTGGTGGTGGAGTGCCTAAGGCATTTAATTGCTAACCAGAAGGCCTGCAGTTCAAACCTACCAGCCACTCCTCGGAAGGAAGATTGGGCAATCTACTTCCATAGAGATACTGCCTTGGAAACCCAAGGAGGGGTCGCTATGAGTCGAATCTGACTCAACGGCAATGAGTTTGGTTTGGTTTTGGAACATGCACACACACACTGAAGTGTAAACTGCTTGATGGCAGAGCGATGTCTGCTCCACTGGTGTAGAGAAGAATGGTACACAGGAGAAGGGCTGCTCAGTTGCCAGCGCACTCTCACATTCATTCCCTTTCCTCCCCTGACCTGTTCCATACTACAGAGAACTACATTTCCCACACTCCCTTGCCATCTGACATCCAGGAAGTTCAGCCAATTGGAGGCATCAACAGAAGACTGGAGGGCGGGACAAAGGGAGAAACAGGAGTAATTCTCCGCCTTCTCTGCCTCTTGTTCTCTGGTAGTGGCTGCATCTCCTCTGTGTGTTCCACTTGTGGTCCTAGCTCCTGGGCTCCATTTATATCACCTCTTCTCTCTGATCCCCAGTCTTACGGGTGATAGAGGCTCTCTGTTGTTGCTAACCTCTGGGTTTCTTCTCTATTCCGTTTAGCTTCTCTTCTATCATCTGTGTAACAAATTTTCTGAATTAAAACTCTTGAGAGGCAAATCCCCAGCAGAGTTCTGTTTTTCTGGTCAGCTCCTGAAGGATATAGTAGCTGCCAAAGAAATAACTGAATGAACAGGCATGGTAGAGTTTAAGAGCATAAGCTGCTTATGTCCAAATTCTGATCTGTTTCTTTCCAACTGTGTGACCTCGGGCGAGTATCTTAACCTCTCTGCTTCCTCACTTATAAATTGGGATCCAATGGTCCTGACTCACAGTGTTGTTGTGTAACAGTAGTAAGTGCAACAGTCCGCGGGGATTTATTATCAACATGTAGACCTGACACTGTTCTAGAATTTTTCATTCCCCGCCCCCCTGCAACTTTTTTTAAAAGTAAGTTTTGTTTTGGAATAATTTCAGATTTACAGGAAAGTTGCAAAGACAGTAGTGTAGCCCTGTACCCCTCACCCAGTTTCCCCTGTTGTTATGTCACCATGGTATATTTGGCACAACTAAAGAAGGCAGTGGTGGTTCAGTGGTAGAAAGCTTGCCTTCCATGCGGAAGACTTGGGTTTGATTCCCAGTCAGTACACCTCAAGTGAGGAGCTCTGGTAGCATAGTGCCTAAGGCACTTGACTGCTAACCAGAAGGCTGGTGGTTCAAACCCACCAGCCACTGCTCGGAAGGAAGGTTGGGCAATCTACTTCCGTAGTGATACCGCCTCGGAAACCCAAGGAGGGGTCGCTATGAGTTGGGGCCGACTCAATGGCACATAACACCACCTCAAGTGCACCCATCACCCATCTATCAGTGGAGGCTTGCACGTTGCTATGATGTTGAATAGGTTTCAATGGAGCTTCCAGACTAAGATTGACTACAAAGAAGGGCCAGGTGAGCCATTTCCGAAAATCAGGCAATGAAAACCCTATGGATCACAATGGTTCGTTACCGTTGTGCCTGGGGTCCCCACGAGATGGGGGCCAACGTGATAGCAGTTCACAAGAATAACAAAGAAACCAACTTTTGATACAATACTATTAATTAAACTCCAAATTTTATTCAGATTTCACCAGTTTTTGAACTAACACCCTTTTGCTGGTCGAGGATCCCCCACTGCATTTAGTCATTGTGTCGTCTCCTCAGTCCCCTCTGGTCTGTGGCAGTTCCTCAGCCTGTCCTTGTTTCTCATGACCTTGACAGTTCCAGGAAGTACCGGCCAGGTAACTTGTCGAATGCCCCACTGGCTTTTAAGGGTAGAAACTGGGTCTGAATCTACCTCCCCCCACTTTACCCCCCTGCCCCTGCCAGTAGCTCCTCCAGAGCCATCTCCTGAATGAATGAATAGGTGCCTGGCAGAGCCCTTTCTTCCTTTATCCACCCCCCCGCCCCATGTTCTGTCGACATCCACGCCAGAGGCTAGATCTAGAAAAGTTCACAGTGAAATAAAAGCCCTTCTCCTTTCAGAAAGGCTCGCTTTTAATCCTTTCTTTGTAGACTTCAAGGATTCATTTCTTTAATATTTAGGGGCTTTTGTACCAAAGAGAAGAAGCCACATTTGCATCAGACATCTCATTTTTCAGGACAGGCAGGAGAGATCTTTCTAGCAAGACGGGGTTTCTTCTTCCCAGAGCTGTCACTTGCTTTCTTGGCTGTCCTCCCCAGTCTTTGGGGTCTCTGGCAGGGGGCAAGGAAGAGGATGGGTAATCTGGAATTACCCACATAGTGGAGGCCCTCTCTGCCACAGACAAATAAATTAGAAGTTTGCCAAGTTACCAAGACTGAGTTGGCCTCAGGAGCTGGTGTGGGGGGCCGGCTGGTGGTGGAGGTGAATTAAAACCTTTCTTTCCCATCCCTCTGAATGGCTCAATATTTGCAACGGGGGTGGTGGTGGTGCAAAGAGCTAGCCTTTGGGTGTGCAGACCAGTCCCTTTTCTGTTGTTGTTATGTGCCGTCGAGTCAGATCCAACTCATAGCGACCCATCCTTGGGTTTCCGAGGCAGTATCACTATGGAGGTAGATTGCCCCATCTTCCTTCCGAGGAGTGGCTGGTGGGTTTGAACCGCCAGCCTTCTGGTTAGCAGTCAAGTGCCTCAGGCACTATGCTACCAGAGCTCCCAGTCCCTTTTCTACCTCACCCATTGCCGTGGAGTTGATTCCAACTCCTAACGACCCCATGTGACAAAGGAGAACTGCCCCCAGAATTTCCAAGACTGTAATCTTTAAGGAAGCCGACTGCCACACCTTTCTGCCACAGAGCAGCTGGTGGGTTCAAATGGCCAATCTCTCCAAGTGGTTAAGCAGCGTGCTTAACCATTGTACCACCAAGGCTTCTTTCTCTAACCTTAGCTGGTCAAAGTGGGAATTCCCTTTAACCACACAGGCCTGTGGGGCTGACTGCCTTTTACTTCTCTGCCATGAGAGGCCAAGCCAAAGGCACGGAATATAAGAAAAATGCTCACAGCAAGGTTAACTTCCGGCCACCATGGTTCCTGCAGCTGGAAGACACTGACCCAGGTTTAATCTCTTGCTTGAAGTTTGTCAGAAGTAAAAATGAGCCTGGGTGAGCTTTTGAGACACTTCCCCAGAATGCAGGGATTCAATTTCTGGCTTAGGCATAAATTTGCAGCCATCAGCGCCCTGGGGTGGTGGTTGGGCTGGGCATATCGGCTGGGGATGGATTTCTGAAATCTATGTGTCGGCTCGGAAAAGGTCGTCAAGGGGGAAATTTATCTTCTGTGGCTGGCTGAGGCATTTCATTCTAAGGGTCAGGGACACCCCTGCACAAAATGGAGGAGTCTTCTGAGAGGTTCTCAGGTAGAGGTGGGAAGGAAGGGAGACTTGCAGGCAGGAAAGGGTCCCAGGAGGTGACAGGGGACCAAGTTACCAGCTAATAACCCAACCACACGTCCCAGAGCTGCCTGAAATCCCACTTCCGTGGGCTCCTCCCTGCTATGTATCATGTATGTGTCCCTTGGGGGTGGGAAATTAATTTGGCACCGAAACTTTTTATCACATGGCTGTACCTTGGAGTCCCTGGATGGTGCAAACGGTTAACACACTTGCTACTGACTGAAAGGCTGGTGGTTCGAGTCCACCGAGCAGCACCTCAGAATAAAGGAATGGCAATCTACTTCCAAAAGATCAACCATTGAAAACCCACATTTCTATTCTGATGCATAAGGGGTCACCATGAGTGAAGGTGAACTCAACCGGCAACTGGGTTTTGTTTTTCCAGAGTTTCAAAGAAATAAATCTCAAAGGCCGTGATTTCCCCAGTGAAGGTGAGGTGGCCGAGCAGTCACTAACAATGCAGACTGTGAAGCCAGACAACTTGGGTTCAAATCTAGCTCTGCTATGTGACCTTGGGCTAATGACTTAATCATCCAGTGCTTCAGTTTTCCCAGCTGTAATTAAAAAAACCAAACTCACTCCCATTGAGTCGATTCTGACCCATAGCAACCACTATTGGGTTTCCAAGGCCGTAAATCTTTACGGAAGCAGACTGCCTCTTCTTTCTTTTGCTGAGCAGCTGATGGGTTCGAACTGCCGACCTTTTGGTTAGCAGCCAAATGCCTCAACCACTGCACCACCGGAGCTCCTTCCTAGCTATAATACAGAGCTGGTAATACCAATGTCAGTCATTGAGGTTGTTGTTAATATATTAAATGGTTCCTCATACAGAGGATAATATACTGGTAAGTGTGATATAATTGACTGGAATAAAAATAAGCAAATATTTGCTGAGTGGGAACGCAAAAAGGCAGCTGGGTGTCTGGAGGCTGTACAGTCAGGGTTTAAATCTTGGCTCTGCATTGTTACCTATTCTCTATGCCTCGTCTTTCAAATGGGGGTGATGACAATGCAAGCATCTACCTCACAGGGGTGTTCTGAGGATTAAATTAGCTAGTATGTTTGAAGGGTTCAAAGCAGTGGTTCATAGTGAGCGCTCAAGAAACACCAACAGCTGTTTTCCCTACAAAGGCAAATAGGACAGTGCATTCCTTGCCATCCCAAGGCTCACAGATTAGCCAGGAAGAAAGACAAGTGAAGAGGCAATTATCATACGGTGTGACAAGTGCTGCGATGCGGAGCACAGGGCACTGTCTGAGCAGAGGCTGGCTGCAGAGCCTGGTTTGCAGGGTGGAGGGACAGTCTTCTGGAAGAAGCAAGAGCTAAACAGACTTGATGGATGAGCAGTGATCAGCAGCATGGGGGAGAGGGCGTTCCAGACAGGGAAGAGCATGAGTGAAGACCTGGAGGGAGACAGCCTCTGTGCACCCCTCAAAGATGTACTGAACACCTACTATATGCCAGGCACTGTTCTAGGCACTGGGACCCCAGTGCTCAATGAAATGGACAAAGATCCTTGCACCACAAAGGTCCCACTGTCGTGGGAGCAGATACAGCACAGGGTGGCACCTGGGAGTTTTTCAATGAAGAGCTGAAGCTCAAGCTGGGAGGCAGGGAGGTGAGCTGGGTGTTATCTGCCCTCCAGGTCCTCTCTCTACTTCTCCATCTGCTCTGTGGGCTGGAGACTGTTCCCTGCAGACTGCATCTCCCAGACTCCCCTGCCCTCCGGCTTCCAGCTGAGGCTGGCCAACGAGAGCAGCCACAGGATGGGAGGGCAGGAGAAAGAGTTGTTGGGTGCCCTCAAGTTGGACTCATAGCAGCCCCAGGTGACAGAGTGGAACTGCCCCATGGGGTTTTCTAGGCTGAAATCACTACAGGAGCAGACCTCCGGGTCTTTCTCCTGCAGACATGCTTGGTGGGTTTGAACCGCCAAACTTTCGGCTAGTATTTAACCATTGTGCCACCAGGGAAAGAAGAGAGTGTCTGAGGTATTTAATGCCCTCATCCCCTTCCTGCTAGGTAGTGGTTCAGTGTCTAAGGCACTTGACTGTTAACCAGAAGGCTGATGGTTCAAACCCACCAGCCACTCCTCAGAAGGAAGATGGGGCAATTTACTTCCGTAGTGATACTGCCTCGGAAACCCAAGGAGGGGTCGCTATGAGTCGGGTCTGACTCGACAGCACATAACCACAACAACAGGCAGTGGTTCAGTGTTCCTCTCTTGAAGGATCATTTTGCTGAATTCTGTTCACCCTTCTCTTTTGAGGCCACCATGTTGCCTGCTGCGACTCTTCCTGACACAGTGATGCCAAGATGTCAGGCAGAGCTCAGGCACGCAGGGTTTTGAAAGATGGACTCAGAGTTCATCCTAAGTGGGTGGGAAGCCACAAAAGGTGTGTGAGCAGGAGGAAGATCCAGGCAGGAAGGCTGTGATGTGGCAACTGGCCAGGCCAAGACAGAGAGGCAGAGAAATTCTCTGGAGAACTCCGTGCGAGTCCATGGCGGCCTGGCTAAGCCCATCCTTTGGAGTTCTGCAGGGCTTTCAAAGAAATGAATCTCAAAGACAGAAAACAGCTCCAGCCTGAGGCACGCTCTCCCCTCAGAGGGGAGGGGACAGTGACGGCCACCTGGATCATGGGAGCCCTTTGTTAGTGAGAATATGGGCCACTTGAAGGGAAATCGATCCTGGCTAAGCACGGAGCAGCTGCTCCCTGCTAGAACGGCTGGAGAGAGGCCTTTGCGGCCTCCCCTCCAGGGCCAGGAATGAGAGCCAGCAGAGGCCTGGAAATTGTTCTACCAGGTGCCAGGGCCCAAAAGGGCCTTCAATCAGCATGCAGTGTGGCTGCCGGCGCCTGCGTCTGAGGAAGGGCTTCAGCGTCACCGCCGGCCTCAGTGCATCACGACTTGTAATGATCATCATCGTCACCAGCCGTGTGCCAGGCACTTTACATTACATGCACGGTGTGTGCGTGAAACCTCATAGCGCCATCTTGCTGTGTGACCTTGGGCAAATGATCTGAACCTCACTGCAGCTCAGTCTCCCCACCTGTAAAACAGCCATAACAATAGCACCTACCTTTTAGGGTTGCTGTGGAGGTTAGATGAGTTATTGTGTAAGTACTGTATGTAGTAAGTACTGTGTAAGGGTCAGCTACTGATGCTACGGTCTCCAGCCATCTCAGTGTGCTGCTGGGGATGTTATAAACTGAAGAGCAGGGAGGAAAAGTCAAGTGGCAGAGCTGCATATGCCATGAGGCTGTTAAAGAAACAGAAGCCATGCCAGGTGGTTCCACAGAGGGAATTGAGTACGGGGAGTGTGGAACCTGGACGCCAGAGGGCTGAAAGTGCAAAGGGAGGAAGTGTAAACCAATCACGACAAGAGCAATTGCAGGAAGCCACCATCACCCCTAGGGTTGGGAGCCCAAAGGGAGGAAGAGGTGTTAGCAGAGCCAGGAGCCACGGCCACCAGGCAGAAACATGGAGGAGGTGCTGCCTCAGGGAATGCCAGGTGGGAGCTGGAGTCAGGGAAGAGACAGGGCCACCGCCTGGAGTAAAGAAAAAAACAGTTGCCACCAAGTCATTCCCAGCTGTGGTGTCCCCGCGTGTGTCAGAGCAGAACTGGGCTCCACAAGGTTTTCTGTGGTTGGTTTTTCGGAAGTAGATCACCAGGCCTTTTTTCTGAGGTGCCTCTGGGTGGATGCGAACCCACAACCTTTCAGTTAGCAGCTGAGCATCGTTTGCACCACACAGGAACTCTGAAGCAAAGGACAGGGGGCGAAATTTCCTGGCTTTTCCCTACTTCGTGCCCTCTGAACTCCCACCCCAGCCTCTCACTGGTTGAACCCAGCAGGATATCAGTGGGCAAGGGAAGCTGGGAAATGTAGTTTGCAGAGGTCAACTCTCCTGTATTTAGAGCAGAATGGGAAGGTCAGGGAATGGGTTGGAGGGGCCCAGGTAAATGACCGGCACACAGGGCTCAGGGCTCAGGCTGCCTCTCTCTGACAGGTGTCTTAACCACCAAGCTACACACTAGGGAGCATTTGCTCAGGTCAACTGTCCCATTTCATCCCCACAACAAGCCTTTGAGAAAATAATGATAATACTGGATCCTTGTTGTCTACAGTTAAAAGCTAAGCTTAAAAGTCACCTCCTCACTTCCAGCCAAACAAAAGACAGGCATATGAGTTGAACACTCTTTGGAGAGAACAATCATGGGAGAAAGAAGGGCTGCTTATGCACAGGGAGATAGCTCAGGGGGCAGGAGTGCATGGAGGGATGGACATAGGGAAGAGGTAACTATCAGGAGGAAGTTGGAGGGGAGCTGTTGCATTGTGGTAAAGGGTGGTCAATGTCATGAGACAAATGTATGTGAACTGCTGTATGGAAAGTGAATTTGCTCTGTAAATTTTCACCCAAATCACAATTAAAAAAAAAAAAAAAAAGAAAAAAAAAAAAAAAAGTCACCTCCTCAGGGAAGCCTCCTCTGATCGCCTTCTCAGTCCCCGCCTCCCTGCCTGGCACTTGTCATGGCAGAAACCATACCATACCTTTGTTGGCTGGTGTAGTGTATGACTCACTAGGAGGAACAAGGGCAAGGACCTCACGTCTTGGTTACTACCACATCCCCAATACCAGGAATAACACTTAGTATACAGTAGATGCTCGATAAATATTTATAGGTTTTTTTTTAAATTTTGTTTTGTTTCTTCGTGAAAATATACACAGTAGATCACACATCCATTCAATTTCCTCATACACAGTTCCATGACACTGGTTACATTTTTCACGTCATGTCACCATTCTCACTGTCTCTCCCATATTATTTCATCACCATGGACTTAGACTCACTGCCCCATAAACTACTCATCTATGCTTTAGAGCTCCCGTTGTCAATTTGATCTGAGAGAGATAATTCTTCAAAGGAACACAACGCTCAAGGCGCACATTCTCTATTAATTCAGCTAAACTGTTCTTTAGTTTGAGGATGACTCCAGAGGGCTGTTTCCATTCAAGGTACACAAATTTTCTCAGGGCAACAGATTCATGGGTTCCTCCAGCCTCAATGGGTCCAGCTTTTTTTTTTTTTAAACATTGAGGCACTGCTGCTTGCTCCCTGGGTCAGACATTAAGGGGTAGAACTGGGAATACGAACCCAGGTCCGTGGGGTTGTACAGATACTGGTGTGTCTACTCTGCCTTCCTCCTGCCAGCTGCCCGAGGTCTCTCCAAATTCTATGTATTCTTCTGGGTTCAGATACAACATCAACACCTCCAGGAAGCCTTCCCCATCCTTGAAGATGTGTCAGGGTCCCCTGCTATGTCTCCATAGTTCCCTGCCTATCCCCTCTCAGAAGGTGCCTACATTTCTTTCTTTTCCTTGTCTGGGCGCCCCATTAGGCTGTGGACACCAACAGAGCAGGGGCTGGGTCTGCCTTCTTTCCTGCTGTGGCCCCAGCGTCAGCACAGGTGGACTGGGTACACATCAGGGTACGAGTGAATGAATGAATGAATGCCTCTTGCCCACTGAGTGTTCTCCCTGTGACCTCTTTCTCCCCCAATCTGCCCATACCCTCTGACCTGTACTCTAACCCTCACCTTCCTTCCTCTTCTCCCTTCTCAGAGTAGATGTAGGGACTCTGCGTTTTGAAGGAGTCTTGGGGTCTGAGGCAGTTGAGTACACGCTCTGAAGTACATGAACCCCAGACCCTGAGTTCAAATCTTAGCTTCTCTACTTTCTATCTGTGTGACCTAGGGCACATGACTTAACTTTTCTGCACTGCAGTTCTCCCACCTGCAAAATGGAGATAACAGCCTCCCTAGGGTGGTACAATAACAAAACGCAACGCACTGCCGTTGAGTTGGATCCCACTCATAGTGACACTTCCTTGGGTTTCCGAGGTGGTATCACTACAGAGGCAGATTGCCCAACCTTCCTTCCGAGGAGTGGCTGGTGGGTTTGAACCACCAGACTTCTGGTTAGCAGTCAAATGCCTTGGGCACTATGCCACCAGAGCGCCTTCCTAGGGTGGCAGAAGAATTAAATGAACTCTTCTGACCTGTTTAGAGACAGCACCTCCTCATCTCAGCTCCCGTATGCAATTCCCAGTCAAGGCTGGGAAGCAGAGGGCTGAGTCCCTGGCAGTTCATGAAACCAGAAAGGATCTCAGCTGTGTCAGGGGAGCACCAGTGCCCAGTTGGCCTGGTTTTCATCCTAAGAGAGCCAAGAGCAGGTTCTGGTGTCAGACATCCCCACTGTGATTGGCATAAACGCCTGGCGCTCCTGCGACCCCCTCACAGGGAGATGTAGGAGATGCTGTTGGGGCTCTGCCCACATCCCTTGCCTGACTGGCACACCCGCCCCAGCTGCTGAGCTCTGAGCCTCACAGTGACACCTGTGATCTTCTTGGAGCACTGCCCTTGGCTTCACATGCTATAGAGGCCTGGGAGGTGGGCGTCCCCCATCCCCAGGGGGTCCAATGATGGATTGATGTGGGAGTACAAAAGCCCGCCCCCTGGTTTCATGGTGCACCCAGTCTTGTGGATCAGACCAAGTCTACACTTTAACCTGAGACCCCCTCCTTGCTCGGCCCTTCCCCCTTCCCAGTTCTGCATCCCTCCTCACCCCCACCCCCCATTAATAATGTGCTCCAAAACTCTGTCTCAGGTTCTGCGTCTCAGGAACCCAACCTCAGATGGGGAGGAATGATGCACATTCCACATAAGACAGTATTTATGCAGGCGTCCCTTCAAGCGCACCTTCACACACAGCACCAAGTTCTGAAACTTCCTCCCAAATATCCAGACCATCAGCCAAGCCTGAGAGCTACTCTAGCTTCTAAATGCATCTCATATTCTGCCCAGTCCATCCAACCCTACATGCACAGCCTGTCACTCTCCATACTGAAATTTACCTGGTTTCTTCTCTGCCTCCCACTTACACTGTCAGATCCCCAACGGTAGGGGATTCTATTTCTTTGTTCACTGCTGTGTCCTCAACCCAAAATAGTACCTGATAGATAGTAAGTTGGCCAGGTAGCTGTCTTCCAAATTTCTTGCCTTGGACAAGTGAGCGCTTCCAGCATTGCAACTCTTTGTTGAAACATCTCAGTTGGTATTCCGTCAGCTCCTGGAGCCTTGTTTTTTGCCAATGCTTTCAGTAGAGCTTGGACTTCTTCCTTCAACACCATTGCTTCTTGATCATATGCTACCTCTTGAAATGGCTGAATATCAACCAATTCTTTTTGGTACAGTGACTCTGTGTATTCCTTACATTTTCTTTTGATGCTTCGGGTATTGTTCAGTATTTTGCCCATAGAATCCTTCAGTATTGCAACTTGAACCTTGAATAATTTCTTCATGTCTTCCAGCTTGAGAAATGCCAAGCATGTTCTTCGTTTTTGATTTTCTAACTCCAAGTCTTTGCACATTTCATTAGAATACTTTACTTTGTCTTCTTAAACTGACCTTTGAAATCTTCTGTTCAGCTCTTTCACTTCATCATTTCTTCCATTTGCTTTAGCAATTCTATGCTCAAGAATAATGTGCAGAGTGTCTTCCAGCATTCACTTTTTCCCCTTTGACTTTGTTTTATTCTGTTTTTGGTTCCACTTTTATAATAGAATATACATGAAACTTCTGTAAGCAAGAGCTTCTCATTGCTCATGAATAAAAATGTGTAGCATTTGAACTCATATTTTTCCAAACAAATTCATCTATATATATAGTTCTAGTTTTATTTACTTGAAATGTATATTTTGGAGGGTAATTTATTCTGACCAAAATCTTCTATATCCAAACAAATTCTTGTCATAAAATCTTTGATTATATCTTTAAAGCTATGTCACCAGTACATAAACTTTAGAATTAAAGACTTAATTTTCATAACATCTTATTTTTTTCAAAATATGTCCAAAAGACTTTGCTTATTTCATCCTAATAGAATATTTCAGTACATTTTTGAGAATTAAAAAAAAAAA
>NW_006921989.1:472694-487151 GCF_000298275.1 Orycteropus afer afer
GTGTCTTAGCCACTATGCTACCAGAGATATGGTCTCTAAATTCAGGCGGGATATCTTCAAGGTCATACTTTGGCTTTCGTGGACTTGTTTCAATTTTCATCAGCTTCAACCTGAACTTGCATATGAGCATGGATGGTCTGTTCTGTAGTCGACCCTCTTGGACTTGTTGTGACTGATGATACTGAGCTTTTCCATGGTCTCTTTCCATAGCTGTAGTTGATTTGTCTCCTGTGTTTTCAATCAGGTGAGGTCCACATGTACAGTCAACATTTATGTTGTTGAATAAAGGTATTTCCAATGACTAGGTCACTGGTCTTGCAAAATTCTGTCATGCCATCTCCAGTGTCATTTCCATATTTGCCAATTACTGATCCTTCTTTGTTTCCAACTTTTGCACTCCAAACATGAGTAATTATCAATGCATCTTGACTGCATGTTTGATCAGTTTCAAATTGCAGAAGTTGGTAAAATTCTTCAATTTCTTCATCTTTAGCATTAGTGGTTTGTGCATAAATTTGAATAACAGTTGTATTAACTGGTCTTCCTGTAGGCATATGAATATTGCATGGTTTAAAATCAGGAAATGTGTGTGTCAAGGTTGTATCCTTTCACCTTACTTAGTCATTCTGTATGCTGAGCAAATAATCCAAGAAGATGGACTATATAAAGAAAGATGTGGCATCAGGATTGGAGGAAGACTCATTAACACCCTGGATATGCATATGACACAACCTTGCTTGCTAAAAGTGAAGAGGACTTGAAGCACTTACTGATGAAGATCAAAGACTACAGCCTTCAGTATGGATTACACTTCAACATAAAGAAAACAAAAATCCTCACAACTGGACCAAGAAGCAACATCAGGATAAACAGAAAAAAAAAATAATGCAATTACTTCATTTTACTTGGATCCACAATCAATGTTCATGGAAGCAGCAGTCAAGAAATCAAATGCTGTATTGCATTGGGCAAATTTGCCGCAAAAGACCTCTTTATTTATTTATTGTGACTTGGGTGAAAAGATTTCATTGAAGTGTTAAAAAGCAAAAATGTCTTTAAGGACAAAAGTATGCCTGACCCAAGCCATGGTGCTTTCAATCACCTCACATGCACGCAAATGCTGGACAATGAATGAAAAAGACCGAAGAAGAATTGATGCGTTTGAATGACAGTGTTGTGAAAAATACTCAATATACCATGGACTGTCAGAAGAACTAACAAATCTGTCTTGGAAGAAGTATAGCCAGAATGCTCCTTAGAAGCAAGGGTGGAAGGGCTTCATTACTTCCTTTGGCCATGTTATCAAGAGGGACCAGTTCCTGGAGAGTGACATCATGTTTGGTAAAGCAGAAGGTCAGCAAAAAAGAGGGGAACCCTTAGCAAGATGGGGTGACACAGTGGCTGCACCAGTGGGCTCACAGGATCGTGAGCATGATGCAGGGCCAGGCAGGGTGCAGTCCCGTCGTTCCCAGGGTGGCTATGAGTCAGAACCAACCCGATGGCACCTGACAACAACAGCATGATAATATGCCTTTTGTAAAAGGAATTTTTGTGAGAATTTTAGATTAGGGCAGTGTTGTATTATCAGTACAGAGTTCCAATACACTCTTCATCCGCCTTTCCCTTCTGTTAGCATCTTACGTAACAGAAAAATATTTCTCAACCAGGCTGATTTTGCCCCTTAGGAGGAATTTTGCAATGTCTTTAGACATTTCTGTTGTCACAAATAGGAGAGGGGGATTAAAATAAGTAGAGGGTCAGTAAAAAGGAGGAAGGCCTTCAAGGAGATGGACTGACATAGTGGCTGCAACAATGGGCTGAAACATAGCAACGTTTGTGAGGATGGTGCGGGACCGGCAGTGCCTCGTCCTGCTGCGCACAGGGTTGCTATGAGTTGGAAATGCCTTGATGGCATCTCACAAGAATAACACATAATAGGTGCTCAATAAACATTTCTAGAATGAAAGACTTCATCCTTCAAATCCACTCACTTACAGGTATCTTTCATCTTCTCTTTCTCCTACACCAATCCATCAGCAAATGCCACCAGCTCGACCTTCAGAATCTACCCATTTCTTCTCCACCTCCCATGGCCATCTCCCTGGAACAGCCCCATCATCTCTTGCCTGGACCAGTATAGTCACCTCCACTCTTGTCTCTTGGCTCTCACCCTTGACCCCTGCAGTGGCCAGAGGGGGCCTGGGAACACCTGAGTCAGGGCACATCCCTCCTCTGCTTAGAACCTTCTGTGTCTCCCATATCCCTCAGGGTAAAAGTCCAAGTCTTTCCTGCAGCCCTCAAGGCCCTTCATGACCTGCCCCTCATCTCCTTGCCCTGTCTTCTCCCACTCCCCTCGTCCCCCAACAACTTGTTCTGTGCTCTAGCCACACAGGCCTCCACCTTTTGCCTACAACACCTCAGTATGCCTCTGCATCAGGTCTTTGCACTGGGTATTCCTCTGCCTGGAATGCTCTTCCAGCTGCTGTTGAGTCAATTCCAACTCATGGCAAACCCATGAGTGTCAGAGTAGAACCATCCTCCATAGGGTTTTCAATGGCTGAGTTTTGGGAAATAGAATACCAAGCCTTGCTTCCAAGGTGCCTCAGGAGGGACTCAAACTGCCAACCTTGCAGTTAGCAGAGGGTATGTTAAGCATTTGCACCACCCCGGTACTCCTGGAATGTTCTTCCACCTCCTTCATATCTTTCCTCAAATGTCACTGTTTCAGGAGGCCTTCCCTGACCACCTAGCCAGCACTTCAAGGGTCCCAGCACTCCCAACCCCCTCCACTTTATCACAGGACATCACTTACACATTCATACTAGGGATTATCATTCTTCCCCTCTAGAATGCCAGGCAGGGACTTATCCTTGTTTCTGTTTGCTGCTGTGTCCCCAGCACCTAGAATAGTACCTTGCCCACAATAGGCACTTGTATCCTTTGATTGTTTATAAAAAAAATCTTCCCAACAGCACTCTGAAATCAAGACTATCAGCACCCGTTATAGAAGCTCTGGTGGCGTAGTGCCTCTAAGGCATTTGACTGCTAACCAGAAAGATGGCAGTTCAAACCCACCAGCCACTCCTCAGAAGGAAGACTGGGCAATCTACTTCCGTAGTGATACTGCCTCGGAAAACCAAGGAGGGGTCACTATAAATCAGGTCCCACTTGGCGGCAGTGAGTTTTTTTAGCACCTCTTATACAGATGAGGAAACTGAGGACCAGTGAGGGGAAGCACCATGCCCAAGGTCGGGGAGTTGTGCCATGAGCTGCTACCATGGGTCTTTGTGTGTGTGTGTGTGTGTGCACGTGCACTGGTCTGAGTAGGAGTGGCCCTGGCTGTGCCGAAATGTGACACAGGAGACCGTCTGGCCCTGTTCAAGCAGAGCTGGCATGAGTGCATAGGTGTGGAAAGGAAATGGGAGCCAGGCTGCAGGCAAGTGTGAAAGCGTGTCCGTGGCTCTAGGTGAGTGTGTGTACGCGTGTGACAGTTGTGCGTCCACAGCTGGGTAGTGCATGTGTGGCCGTGTGTGTGGGGGGCGGGGTGGCTGAAGGAGGCCTGGGTGGGGCTGGAGCTGAAGTTGAAGGAATGTGGTGGGTGAGGAAGAACCCTGTCAGCCACAGGCCTGTTATTTATAGATGGATCCTGGTTCATAAATTCCGAATTTTTTTTTTTTATCTCCCTCACTGCCAGGCCCCTATAAATATTCATGAGTTTCCTGCTTTGGAATATTTAAGTAGTCAGGAGGAGTGGGACAAGACAAGAGGGGAAGGAGAGGGTCCCCGGTGGTGTGGGAAGGGTGGGCAGGTGGGAAGAGGGGGTCTCTCTGGACTTGCTGTCTCCCCTCAGACTCCCCTTCCAAGCTGCAGCTGGCAAGATGAGGAAGGTTCTCAGCAATAACAGAGACCTACCAATGCCTTTTATTATTCTTCCCCAGTGTCTATGGAAAAATACTGCCCACTCTGGGGGCAGAGAGGGTGTCGGAGCTGTTCTCTCAGCTCCTGATTCAGCTCTGGCTGGGAAATGCAACTCTGGGACACCCCCCCCCCAGCTTGGGAGGGAGGGGGAAGCCAATGCAGTAGAAGGCAAATAGGTTCTGGGGGCAGACCAATTGGAGGAGGTGCCTCAACCCCTGGAAGAGAAGGGGGCATAAGGACTGGTCCATATGGGAAGAAATAAACTATGAGTGTTGAACATAAATATATGAGTATGTAACTCTTCGGATATGTAAGAGATTGTGAGAGTCATTAGAACTGCTCACAGATTTTCCAGTTCTTCTCTCTTGGGCACATGAAAGGACTGGACATCCCCATGGCATGTGACTTGCTTTAGCCAATGCTGTGTGGGTGGAAGTGACTTCCAGGAGATTTTTTTCTTTTTTTTTAATTAGGATTTGGGTGAAGATTTACAGAGTAAATTCACTTTTCATACAGCAGTTCACATATACTTTGTCTCATGACATTGACCAAAATTTACAATGCAGCAGCTCCCCTCCCACTTCCTCCCCATAGTTACCTCCTCCCAGTGTCCATCCCTTCATACTCTTCTGCACCCTGAGCTGTCTCCCTGTGCATAAGCAGCCCTTCCTTCTCCCATGATTGTTCTCTCCAGGGCGTGTGTCTACTTGAGGTAAATGTTTAACTCACATGCCTGTACTTTGTTTGGCTGGAAACCACAGTTGTGGGTTCAATTCCAGACCTGAAGGGCAGCTAGGGGCCATAGTCTCAGTGGTTACACCAGGCTCTATTGGACCAGCAAACCTGGTCCCCACCTTCTTTTTTTTTTTTTTTTTGCCTCCAAACGATTTTGAGTTTTGTTCCACATTGTTCTCCCTCTTTATGCAGGATCTCCTACATCCCTTCCAAGTGGATGGCAGTGGTAGCTGGGCACCATCTAGTTCTTCTGGTCTCATGGTTGTATAGGTTGCAGATTGGATGGTGTACCAGTTGCTAGGACTGATTGTTTCCAATAATTTTGGTTTTCTTCTTTCTTCTTGATGAGGAGAGACCCATTGTTGCATCTAGATGGCAGCTTCCTAGCTTTTAAGGTCTTCCAGGAGAGTTTTAAGGGCCAGTAGCAATTTTCCATGTTTGGTCTCAGCAGTTGCAGAAGCATGTGTTGATGCATGCCTCCATCAGCTGTGGTCTGAGTGACCCTTGTAGGCAGAGACCCCTGCCAGCCTGTGTATAGTATGAGTGAAAACTACATTTTGGTTGTGATAATCTGTTGAGACTCGGGGGCTGTGTTATGCAACAGCCTCGCTATGCTGACTTCCAGTGAACGTGGGAATGGGTGAGGTTGGTATGTGGTACAGCAGGACATTCGTGTCTGTGTGCCAAGAACAATCATTAGTATGCAGTCATTTACAGGCCTAAGTGTGTGAGCATCTGACATGTATGAAATGGCATGTGTGAGTTTATAATACCATGAATTAGTATGGATGTGTGAGACTGTGTACATGGTGTGAAAATGTGAGTATGAGGGGCAGGGCACCACACTGCACAATTCCAGGGTGTACCATTCTCGGAGAACATCATGTCTCCTGGAGTTGTGTGCCAATGATAGCTATGGAAGTGTCATAGTGTGGGAGGATGTAGTACGCGTGTGCTAGCCTGGCAGACAGGGTGTTTGTGAGACTCTGATGAGGTATGTGTATCATTGTCTGTGCATTTGCGTACCAGGGTCTGTGTGTGCCTTCTGTGTCAGTGTGCATGTCTGCGCAAAGTGTGGTTCTCTGTGTTTGAGGCATGTATGGGTTTGTGTGTGTGGCGGTATGTGTATCTACTGCTGTAGGAATGCTTGAACCCCTGCATGTGATAAGCCTGTGTGGAGTGTAGACATCACTCACTTCTGGATCATAGTGGCCACAGTCAATGTTGGAGGGACAGTCATCCAGTACATCCACATGCCACTGGCTCAGCTGAGCGTGTTTCAGACCCATGGGCCCCAACTGGGATCAAACTCAGGATGACCAAGCATTGGAAAATTCTTTTCCTCTCTTGAATCCTGGGGCATGCAACACCATTTGCAGTGGATATCAATCCCAGAGGCACTCCACAGTTTGAGTGAAATGACTCAACTAGTAGGAAGACCCCACAGGGCAAATGTGTTCTCTCTCAACTTTCCCAAGATAAGTTCATTTTCTGGTTCTACCTTCATGGGTTCTGTTCTGGTCTGTCACAGGATGTGAATCAAGTCCTCATCAATCCCAAGACCCAAGTCTAACTCTGGTCTATCCCAGGACCCAAGTGCATCCTTGCTCCATCTTAATACCTAGGTTTGGCCTTGTCTATCTCAAGCCCTCAGTGTAACCCATATCTACCCAGAACTTGGGCTCAGTTCTCCTAGGACCAGGCTTATCTCTGGTCCATCTCTGTACCCAAATTTGGTCTTGGTCTCCTGTCTTGGTCTGTCTCGGTCATCCATGAAGTATTTTAAGAACTCATGCATATCCTCCCTGTCCTGTCCCAGGTCTTCCAACTCAGAACCTGAGTTGAGCCTGCTCTATCTCAGAATCCAGTTTTCCCCAGTCTGCCTCGGTCTCAGGGTCCACTTCATCCTAGCTCAACTTTCACAACGGGGAGGGAAATCCATGACTGAGGTTTCCTCTTCCTGAGCATCTCCCTACTTGTGGAACCATGTCCCCCAAAGAGCCGAGCGCCTCTTGGTGAATGCCCACTGCAAACAATTGACGTATTCCAGGATTAATGAGAGTAAAGGGATTTTATTTTTTTCCAATGCCATTACCTAAAATTCATTAAACTGAGTTTTATGGGCTTTTTCAAGGATTATTATAAGGTTTTCTTGATGGGCTGTTACAAATGGCATTAATCTTTAAGAATTGGGGACTTTATAAGAACCATCATGAGTCTTATCTCATAGATATGGGAGTTGGACATCCCACCATCTGAGCTCTCCCCAGGCTCCGATGCCAAACCTCAGGCCAGGAGTTCAGGGTGTGTGTGTGTGTGTGTGTGTGTGGAAGAGAGTGTTCTTCATGGATGTGAACCTCGGGGAGGGCTAATGTACTTTGTTGTGGGGTGGATGGAGCTAATCAGGAAGGCTGAAAACCTTTTCCATTCTCCTCCATTCCTCCTGACCTCACCTCCAAATGTTCCAGAGAGAATGAGAGCCACAAAATCAAATCCCTCTTGTTCCTTATGTGCCCCATCCTAGCCCCTCTGTCCTGTTATAACGGAGGAGCCAGTCCTCTTCCTAAGGCTTACGAGGCCATCCTCCCTTCGGTCCCCTTGTGCCGTCTGAGGAATCTTACACAACCAATTTATTGTCATTCTCTTGCATATTCAACCTCCTTCTCTCAAGCGGAACTTTTTAAAAATAAACTCAAATCCCTCTTATTATAAAACAAAGCACTGTACTTGACTCCTTCCATCTGCCTCCTACTTCTCATCTTCTTGGTTTCTTATACTAACTGCCTTCATTTCCTCACTTCCTGAACTCGCCCTCCACCACTCCTGTCTGATTTCTGACCCCACTGTATCA
Organism: Orycteropus afer afer; assembly: GCF_000298275.1. Classification (NCBI taxonomy): domain Eukaryota; kingdom Metazoa; phylum Chordata; class Mammalia; order Tubulidentata; family Orycteropodidae; genus Orycteropus; species Orycteropus afer. Next base: position 480,199 of record NW_006921989.1, read on the forward strand.
CCAACACAGTTTCTGCAAGTCCTCTCGTGGTCTCCATGTTTCTAAATTCAGCAATACTTTTGAACTCTCCATCTTACTTTTTTTTTTTTTTTTTTCAAACGTTTGATTGTGATTGGAGTGAAAGTTTACACGGCAAATTGGTTTGCTATTCAACAATTCACACACATTTTGTTTTATGACATTGATTGCAATTCCCACAACATCGCATCACTCTTTCCACTTCCTCTCTGTTTACTGTCTCCATTCCTCTTTCTTGCCTATCCTTCCTTGTCCTCTGAGCTTTATCCCTGGGCAAATGCTACCTTTTTGATCTTGTACGGCCAACTGTTCTAAGGAGTGTGTACCCCTTTGGTGTTTTTGTTCACTTTATAGGCCTGTCTATTGCTTTGCTGGGTAAGGAACTCTGGTGGTGTAGTGGGTAAGGCAATTGGCTGCTAACCAGAAATTCAGCAGTTCAAACCCACCAGCTGCTCTGTGGGAAGAAGACGAGGCACTCTACTTCCATAAAGATTTATGGCCTTGGAAAGCCGATGGGGATTGCTATGAATTGGAATTGACTCGATGGCTGTGGGTTTGGTTTTATTATTATTATTTTTTTATTGCTTTGCTGAAAGTTAAGCCACTGGGTATCTCCATCTTTCTTGACCTTCTAGAGAATTTGACTGTTGACTGGCGCATCTTTCTTGGTACATTACCTTCTCTTGCCCACCATGACACATGCTTGCATGTCCTCCTACCTGGCTGCACCTCCTTTGCAGGTTCATCTTCCTCTTTCTGGCCAGTAGATGTTCCTCCGAACTGGGGTTTCTCAATCTCAGTACTATTGTTTTTAGGGCCAGTTATTATTCAATTCTGTGCATTTTAGGATGTTGAGCAGCATCTCTGGCCTTCACTCACTAGATGCCAGTAGCACCCCTCACCTCAGGTGTGACAACAAAAAATCTCCAGACCCACTTGCCATCAAGTCTACTCAGACTCAGGGTTTCCTCGTGGGTCAGAGTAGAACTGTGCTGCACCAGGTTTGCAAGGACTGATTCTTCAGAAGAGGATCACAAGGTGTTTCATCTGAGATGCCTCTGAGTAGACTCAAACCTCCAAACTTGTTAGCAGCTGAGCACATTTACTGTTTGCACTGCCCAGGAACTCTGGGGGCAAAATTACTTTTGGTCGAGAGCCACTGCTTTAGAATATCTTAAGCTCCCTCCTTATCTCACTGCTTCCCTAGGGATTCTTACCCTTGCCCAAAGCTCCATCACCATTGATATGCATATATGTCTTCAGAACTATGACCAAAAAACCCAAACCCACTGCCACAGAGTCAATTCTGACTCACAGTGACCCCCACTGGGTTTCCAAGGCAGTAAATCTTTACTGAAGTATATTGCCCCGTCTTGCTTCCACAGAGTGGCTGGTGGGTTTGAACCACCAACCTTCTGATTAGCAGTCAAATGCCTTAGGCACTGCACCACCAGAGCTCCTTCCTCAGAACTACAGATTCATGTATTATCTGACCCTTTGCCCCCCACCTCCACCCCGGTGTCTCAAAAGCATCTCAGTCCCGACATGCTCAAGTTCAAGTGGAAGATCTTCTCTTCTGAACCTGGTTGTCACCCAGCATTCCTTGTCACCATCTCCATTTACCCAGGTCAGTGCATCTCACCCAGGCATTATCCTTATCCCATTTTTACTCTCTCAAGGCTGGCAATTTGAACCCACCAGCCACTCTGTGGGAGAAAGATGTGGCAGTCTGTTTCCATAAAGATCACAGCCTTGGAAATCCTATGGGGTAGCCTATTCGGTCTTATAGAGTAGCTATGAGTCAGAATTGACTTAACAGCAACATGGTTTATTTAAAAAAAAAAAAAATGAGTTCTTGTTGACTTTAACTCCTAAGTGTCTTTAGTATTTATGCATGGCTCAGAACCAATGAATGGTATTGAAAGAAGAAGTCAAAGCTGCACTGAAGGAATTGGCAAAGAACAAGGGTCCAGGAATTGACGGAATACGCATTGAGATGTTTCAACAAACAAATGCCGTGCTGGAGGCACTCACTCATCTATGCCAAGAAATTTGGAAGACAGCTACCTGACAAATTGACTGGAAAAGATCCATATTTGTACCCATTCCAAAGAAAGGTGATCCCATAGAATGTGAAAATTATCGAACAATATCATTAATATCACACTCAAGTAAAATCTTACTGAAGGTAATTAAAAAAAAAAAAAAAAAAACAGATGCAGCAGTATACTGACAGAGAACTTCCAGAAATGCAACCTGGATTCAGAAGAGGACATAGAATGAGGGATATCATTGCTGATGTCAGATGGACCTTGGCTCAAAGCAAAGAATACCAGAAAGATGTTTACTTGTGTTTTATTGACTATGCAAAAGCATTCGATTGTGTGGATCATAAAGTATGGATAACAATGAGAAGAATGGGATTTCTAGAACACTTAACTGTGCTCATGAGAAATTTATACATAGACCAGGAGGCTGTTCGAAAAGAACAAGGGGATCCTGCATAGTTTAAAATCAGGAAGAGAGTGCATTAGGATTGTATTCTTTCACCATGCTTATCCAACTTGTATGCTGAGCAAATAATCCAAGAAGCTGGACTATATGGAGAAGAGCATGGCATCAGGATTGGTGGAAGACTCATTAACAACCTGAGACATGCAGATGACACAACTTTGCTTGCTGAAAGTGAAGATGACTTGAAGCACTTACTGGTGAAGATTAAAGACTGCAGTCTGCAGTATGGATTACATCTCAACATAAAGAAAACAAAAAATGCTGGACCACTAAGCAGCATCACAATAAATGGAGAAAAGATTGAAGTAGTCAAAGATTTCATTATTACTTGGTTCCATGATCAACACCAATGGAAGCAGCAGTCAAGACATCAAACGACATATTACTTTGGGCAAATCTGCTGCAAAAGACTTCTTTAAAGTGCTGAAGAACAAGAACAAGAACAAGACTAAGGTGCACCTAACCCAAGCCATGGTATTTTCAATAGCCTCATATGCATATGGAAGCTGGACAATGAGTAAGGAAGACCAAAGAAGAGTTGATGCTTTTGAGTTGTGGTGTTTGCGAAGAATGCCAAAAGTACCATGGACTGTCAGAAGAACTAACAGATCTGCCCTGGAAGAAGTGCAGCCAGAATGCTCCTTGGAAGCAAGAATGGCCAGACTTCATCTCATCTACTTTGGTCATGTTGTCAGAAGGGACCATTCCTTGGAGAAGGTTATCATGCTTAATAAAGTGGAGGGTCAATGAAAAAGGGGAAGGCCCTCAACGAGATGGATCAACACAGTGGCTGCAACGATGGGCTCAGGTGTAGCAAGGATTGTGAGGCTAGCACAGGACTGGACAGTGTTTCATTCTGTTGTACACAGGGTCACTGTGAGTCAGAGCCGACTTGACAGCACCTAACAACAACCCACTCTCTGTCATCACTAGCTGGTCCAAGCCACCCTCTACTCTCATCTGGACAGTTCAGAAAATATCTCACCAGAAAAATGTGGAGCAAAACTCAAAAGCATAAAAAAAGACCAGATAGAGACTATGAACATGACTATGGCCCTTAGTAACCCTTAAAGCCCGGAACTGAACTCACCCCTATGGCTCAACTTTTATCCAAAAAACAGGCCTATAAAATGAATAACATCAGACAGGTACACATACCTTAGAATAATCAACCATGTGAGATCAAAAGGGCAGCATTTACCCAGGGATAAAAAAAAGCACAGGAGACAGGAAGGGATAGAAAAGAAAGATATATGGAAAAGGTAAACACAGGGAGGAAGTGGGAAGAGAACTGTTACACTGTGGGATTGCAACCAACTTCATGAAACAAATTGTGTGAGTTATTGAATGGAAGGCCAATTTGCTCTGTAAACTTTCACCCAATCACAACAAAAAGTGAAAAAAGAAAGAAAACATCCCACCTGGTCCACCTGCACCTACCCTTTCTCTCGCCAGTCCACAAGGGAGCCTCAGGGAATGTTTATGATGAAATCTGATCCTTCATCCTCTTGGCCAAGCCCAACCCCACTTGTGGATTCCTTTCATTCTTAGGACAGAGTTTAAACTTCTCAACGTGGCCACAGACCCTGCAGCTCTGTCTTTCACTCACTTCTACACTTTCATCTCGCACCATCTCCCCTTTCTTTACTCCTTCATTCTTTCCACACTTCCTCTCACCCCAGGAGGAGACCCCGGGGTCTCACCTCTAGTGGCACAGTAGTTGTAGTGTTCAGCTACTGAAGTCAAGGGTGGCAGTTTGAACCTACCAGCTGCTCCACGGAAGAAAGATGAGGCAGTTTGCTTCCATGAAGATTTACAACCTTGGAAACCCTAAGGGGCAGTTCTACCCTGTCCTCTAGGGGTGCTATGAGTCAGAATCAACTCCACAGCAGTGGGTTGGGTTGGGTTGGGTTTCTTGCTCCAGGACAATAAGCAGTTCCCTCTGCTCAAATCACATTCTCCTCTACTTCAGATCCCAGCTTATGTGTCGTTTGTTCTGACCTTCCAAATTAGATCAAATCCTCTTATTAGAAGATGCTGTAGTACCAAGGATCAGATATCACATCTGCCATTTATTTTTCTTTGTGATTATTTGATCACGATCTGTCTCCCCATTTTGCAGGAAGCCCCATGCAACCATGTCTGTTTGGCTCACCAGTGAAGAGTGGAGTGGTGGGCACATAGTAGGTCTTCAATTATATTTGAATAAATACATAGATGGCCACACTGCTTTCATGGTTAAGTTCAAGTGACTGAGCCTGGCATTTGAGGCCCTCCATGACCTGAGGTCATGGTCATGACTGACCTCCCAGTCCAGGTAAAGGTCTGAGCAGAGAACAAAGGGCACAAGACACTGAGTGGAGAAAAGAATTCCACACAAGTAGGAAGTTGGAGACATGGAAGGGGGTTCAGGTCACTGTCTCTTCTGGCTATTAAGGGGCAGGATGACTGGCTGACATCTAGTCTACTTTGGTCCCTTCACCTTTCAGAAGTTCTCCCTAGGCCTCCCAGGACCCCATTTCTCTGCTCCTCTCTTTCTCCCTCCCCTCACATCTGATCCTTCAGTAATTCCTGTTGGCTCTACTTCTAAGTCACCTGCAGAATCTGCCATGGTGCCCCATCCTGGCTGCCTCTACCCTGGCCCAAACACCAGTGGCTCTTGCTTAGACTACTGCAGTCACCTCCTCCCTGCTCCCTGCTTCCACCCTTACTCCCAGCATTCATTCCCTAGCACAGCAATTGTTGTTGTTGTTGTTAGGTACCACCGAGATGGCTCTGACTCATAGCAACCCTAAGTACAACAGAATGAAACACCGCCCAGTCCTGTGCCAGCCCCACAATCCTTGCTATACCTGAGCCCATCATTACAGCCACTGTGTCAATCCATCTTGTTGAGGGCCTTCCCTTTCTTCGCTGACCCTCCACTTTACCAAGCATGACATCCTTCTCCAGGGAATAATCCCTTCTGACAACATGACCAAAGTAGGTGAGACGAAGTCTGGTCATTCTCACTTTCAAGGAGCATTCTGGCTGCACTTCTTCCAGGACAGATTTGTTCTTATTCTTCCCCAACACCATCACTCAAAGGCATCAACTCTTACGCAGTCTTCCTCAAAGGCATCAACTCTTATTCAGTCTTCCTTGTTCATTGTCCAGCTCTCACATACAGATGAGGTGACTGAAAATACCATGACTTGGGTTAGGTGCACCTTAGTCTTCAAGGAGACATCTTTGTTCTTCAGCACTTTAAAGAGGTCTTTTGCAGCAGATTTGCCCAGTGCAATATGACGTCTGATGTCTTGACTGTTGCTTCCATTGGCGTTGATTGTGGAACCAAGTAATATGAAATCTTTACCAACTTCAATCTTTTCTCCATTTATCATGATGCTGCTTATTGGTCCAATTGTGAGGATTTTTGTTTTCCTTATGTTGAGATGCAATCCATACTGCAGACTGTTAAGTGTTCATCAGTAAGTGTTTCAAGTCATCCTCACTTTCAGCAAGCAAAGTCGTGTCATCTGTGTAGCGCAGGTTGTTAATGAGTCTTCCTCCAATCCTGATGCCATGTTCCTCTTCATATAGTCCAGCTTCTCAGATCATTTGTTCAGCATACAGACTGAATAACTGTGGTGAAAGGATACAACCCTGATGCACTCCTTTCCCAATTTTAAACCATGTAGGATCCCCTTGTTCTGTTTGAACAACAGCCTCCTGGTCTATGTACATGAGCACAATCAAGTGTTCTGGAAATCCCATTCTTCTCAATGTTATCCATATTTTGTTATGGTCCACACAGTTGAAAGCTTTTGCATAGTCAGTAAAACACAAGTAAACATCTTTCTGGTATTCTTTGCTTTCAGCCAAGGTCTATCTAACACCAGCAATGATATCTCTCATTCCACATCCTCTCTGAATCCAACTTGCATTTCTGGAAGTTCTCTGTCAATACACTGCTACAATAATTTTTGAATTATCATCAGCAAGATTTTATTTGCATGTGATATCAATAATATTGTTTGATAATTTCCACATTCTGTGGGATCACTTTTCCTTGGAATGGGTACAAATATGGATCTCTTCCAGTCAGTTGGCCAAGTAGCTGTCTTCCAAATTTCTTGGCATAGATGACTGAGTGACTCCAGCATGGCATTCGTTTGTTGAAACATCTCAATGGGTATTCCATCAATTCCTGGAGCCTTGTTCTTCACCAATTCCTTCAGTGCAGTTTTAACTTCCTCCTTCAATACCATTGGTTCTTGATCCTATGCCACCTCCTGAAATGGTTGAACATCAACCTGTTCTTTTTGGTACAATGACTGTGTATTCCTTCCATCTTCTATTTTTCCCATAAAATCTTACAATATTGCAACTTGAGGCTTGAATTTTTTTCTTCAGTTCTTTCAGCTTGAGAAATGCTGAGC
>NW_006921989.1:487251-504299 GCF_000298275.1 Orycteropus afer afer
AATGACCTTTTGCTTTCTTCATGGATGATGTTCTTGATGTCATCCCACAATTCCTCTGGTTTTCAGTCATTGGTATTCAATGCATCAAATCTATTCCTTAGATGGTCTCTAAATTCAGGAGGGATATAATCAAGGTCATATTTTGGCTGTCATGGACTTATTTTAATTGTCTTTAACTTCAACTTGAACTGCATATACACAGTTGATGGTCTGTTCCACAGTCAGCTCCTGGCCTTGTTTTGGCTGAAGATATTGAACTTCTCCACATCCTCTTTCCACAAATGTAGTTGATCTAATTCCTGTGTACTCCATCTGGTGAAGTCCATGTGTACAGTCATCGCTTATGCTGTTGAAAAGAGCTGTTTGCAATGAGTAAGTTGTTGGTCTTGCAAAATTCTGTCATGTGATTTCCAGCAGTATATCTATCACCAAGGCCATATTTTCCAACTACTGGTGATTCTTCTTTGTTTCTAACTTTTGCATTCTAGTCACCAGTGATAATCAACACATCTTGATTGCATGTTTGGTTGATTTCAGACTGCAGAAGCTGGTAAAAATCTTCAATTTCCTCATCTTTGGCTTTGGTGGTTGGTGCATAAATTTGAATAATAGTAGTATTAACTGGTCTTCCTTGTAGGTGTATGGATATTATCCTATCACTGACAGCACTGTAGTTCAGGATAAATCTTGAAACATTCTTTGTGACAATGAATGCCATGCCATTCCTCTTCAATTTGTCATTCCCAGCATAGTAGATTGTATGATCGTCTGATTCAAAATGGCCAAAACTGGTCCATTTCAGCTCACCAATGCCTAGGATATCAATCTTTATGTGTTCCATTTCATTTTTGACAACTCCCAATTTTCCAAGATTCATACTTCATAATTCCATATTCTGATTATTAATGGATATTTGCAGCTGTTTCTTCCCATTTTGAGTCATGTCACATCAGCAAACGGAGGTCCTGAAAGCTTTATTCCAACCGTATCATTAAGTTCAGCTCTACTCTGAGGAGGCAGCTCTTCCCCAGTCATGTTTTGAATGCCTTCTGACCTGAGGGGCTCATCTTCTGGCACTATATCAGACAACGTTTCAGGGCTATTCTTAAAATCTTCCAGTATTTTATCAGACAGTGTTTCACTGCTATTCATAAGGTTTTCACCGGCCAATTTTTGGGGAAGTAGATGGCCCCTTCCTTCTTCTGAGTTTGTCTTAGTCTGGAAGCTCTGCTGAAACCTGTCCACCACAGGTGATCCTGCTGGTATTGAAATACCAGTAGCATAGCCTCTAGTCTCACAGCAACACATAAGCCACCACAGTATGACAAACTGACAGACAAGTGGTGGAGCACAACAGTTAGAGAGATATTTTAAAAATGTGAACCAGGTCATGACACTCTACCACTACAAGTTGACCATCGGTTTCTCACTGCATTTAGAATGAAAACCAACCACTACTGTAGCTTGTATGGCCCTGTACACACTTTTCCCTGCCAACCTGTCCAGCCTCATCATCTCCCCCTCTTCAGCCACCCCGGCCCTCACTTCCCAGAATACACTGAGGTCATTCCTACCTCAATGCCTTTGCATTTGCAGCTCCTTGTCCCAGAATGCTCTTCTCCCAGTTCTTCTCATGGCTGGCTCCTTCTCATCTGTCAGGCCTCTGCTCAAATGTCACCTCCTCAGAGAGTCTGCTTGACCCTCCAGTCATCCTCTCTCACATTTCCCTGTTGTTGCCCTTATAGCACTTCTCCACATTTATTTATTCATTCACATGCTTCTTGTGTCTCCAATATAATATACACCCTCCAAGACTGAGGCAGAGCCCATCACATTCACAGCCATGTCTCAGCACCTACAGCAGTAGGTGAATGAATGAGTGAGTGGGTCTATCAATGCCTCCCTTTCCAAGAGAATGCTCCTACCTGTAAATCCCTTCAGAACAGCAGACCACCATAACTGTGCTTTCCCAGGTGCCCAGTCTCAGCTAAATGGACAATAGGTAGGTTCCTGGGATAGCCAGGAAAATGAAAGGGAACACGGAGGCTGAGGTGACTGAAAAGCGTGGAGCTGAAGATCCTTAGTGGGGTGGAGGGGTTGGGGCTGCAGAAACTGTGTGTGGGCTGAAGTGAGGGGTGCAGAAGTGAGGAGCCTCTGGAGCGAGGAGGGAGACAGGCCAATCGGAGATGCAGGAGCTGGAGCTTCTGAATGCAAAGTAGTCCCACCTCCTGGTTTAACTCTATGCACAGCATTTATTACCAGGTGATAATTTCCTGTCTGTTATTGGTCTCTTCCAATTAAAATGTCAGCTCTGTGAAAGTGAGGACCTTGTCTGCCTTGTCCACTTGATACACACCACCAGTGCCATTGAGTTGACCCCAACCCCATGGGTGTCAGAGTAGAAATGTCCTCCATAGGGTTTTCAATGGCTCATTTTTCCAGAAGCAGATCACCAGGTGTTTCTTCTGAGGCAACTCTGGGTGGATTCCAACCTCCAACCTTTCTGTTAGCAGCTGAGGGTGTTAATCATTTGTAACACGCAGGGACCCCCACCTGGCACATAAAAGCAAAAACCAAACCCACTGCTGTTGAGTAGTCAATTCCAACTCATGACAATCCCATGTTACAGAGTAGAATGGATCAATGGGGGTTTCTTGGCTCTTGGGTATAACCTTCTATGGAAGCAGATCAGCAGGCCTTTCCACTGGAGTGCCACTGGGTGGGTTCGAACTGCCAGCTTAGCTTAGTAGATGAGCACAAACAATTTGCACCACCCAACGACCTTACCAGGCACATCCCACTGAAAACCCACTGCCATCGAGTCAACTCTGACTCACAGGACCCTATAGGACAGGGTAGAACTCCCCCATAAGGTTTCCAAGGCTGCCTCATCTTTCTCACATGGAGCGGTTGGTGAGTTTGAACCATTGACCTCTGGGTTAGCAATTGAATGCTTTAACTACTACATCACCAGAGCTCCTTCACTAGGCATATGTTGTTGTTATTGTTATGTGCCGTCGAGTCGGACCCAACTCATAGCGACCCCTCCTTGGGTTTCTGAGGCAGTATCATTATGGAAGTAGATTGCCCAACCTTCCTTCTGAAGAGTGGCTGGTGGGTTTGAACCACCAGCCTTCTGGTTAGCAGTCAAGTGCCTTAGGCACTATGCTACCAGAGCTCCTCACTAGGCATATAGTAGGTGCAAAACAAGTAGTATTTGTTAACTGAATTGATACATGAATGAATGATGATACAAGTCCCTGGAGCCCCAGTTTTGGTTTTGTTAGAGTCCTTGTATCCCTTATATAAAACTCCTCTTTCCCTGGGCCAGTTTAAGCAGTTTTCTACTCCAAACAGACACGTTGACAAGCACACCTACCTCCCAGGCAGACAGACAGGAGCTGTGATGTTTGGAGGTAATGGGAATAGAGAGGTGTCGGGAAAGAGCCAACTGGTGGGAGAAGAAACTTGGGATGGGGAGGGGAGTGAAGACTTTGAAGGGCTAACTCTCCAGCAAGAGCAGGAGAGAAACAGATGAAGCTGACAGGCTGGAGGGACACTAAGGCAGATGCAAGGACAGGCTGGGAGTAAGAAAACAAGGCTGGAAAACTGGACATTACGGACCAGGATCTCTCTGCATCTCCAGGATGACTGCTCATAACAGTAGCAATGATTCTCCTCAATGATAACTATGGTAACCAGCATGCCCTGGGCACATCCCTGCTCCAGGCACCACCTGAGCCACTTCCATGCATTGTTACTGCTGTGGTGCTGCTGGTGGTGTGCCAAGAAGTCCATTCTGACTCATTCGGACCCTATAGGACAGAATAGAACTGTCCAATAGGGTTTCCAAAGCTGTAATCTTTATGGAAGCAGACTGTCACATCTTTCTCCTGTGGAGTGTCTGGTGGGTTCGAACCAATGACCTTCCACCTTCCAGTGAGCAGCCAAGCACTTTAACCACTGCACCACCAGAGCTCTTTCCATGCATTAACATCCATGATTAGCTCTGATGGGAGGGAGAATAGCAAATGGGAGAATCTCGGCTAAGAAACCCTGGTAAGCAGGGCACAAGGCTCTATCTTCCTGGACGGTGTTGCTGGGTCATACAGGCATCCATGTGACTCTGAACTTCCCCCATAGTCTTCTGAAAGGGGACTGGGGGCAGATCTGCGGCCACCCTTGTTGGCCTTGAGATCTTGCTTTGCCAGAAGTCTAGGGAATTTCTGGGGATTCAGTCATTCATGTTCCAAAATACCAGCAGGTAAGTATTGGGGTACCAGAGGTTTTGTGACTATGGACATCCAGTTTTATCTGCAAACACCTGTAAACTTCTGAACATGTCTACGACTGTCTATGACTAGCCACATACATCACTGTGTATCCAAGTGAATGCCAATGTGTATCAGTGGACACATCCCTGTGTGTGTGTGCATCTGCACAGTGTTGCCCAGATCTCTGTTCATTTTCACAAGCATCCCATTTCCATGAACTCTGTGTACAATCTGTAAACCCACAAGTCAATCTGCATAACAACTCTATGTATGTGTACACTACATACATTTATGTCTATTCTTAACTGTCTGTGCCCATGGACCACTCTATAGCCATGCCCGTAAGCACACATTGCTTAGATCTCCACAAAATGTTCTGCCACAATGTGCCAACCTGTGTGTACCCACCATCCAGATGTATACCTCTCTGTAAACACCCGTGTCCATCTATGTGCTCTTCTGGACAGCCATGTACATATGTCTATGTCCACACTGAAGCTACATACATATTACACATCTGTGCACATTCAGAAACATCCATGCCCTGCCATGTGTCCACTGCCTGTATCTGCAAACATTCCTCCACTGCACGCAGTAGGAACTGACATCTGTGTATACTCTGTCAGCTGGCCTCTGAGGTCTCCCTGACTGACTCATTAGCATTGCAGTCAGTTTTGAAATATTCCTGCAGAATTTATGCTTTACTAATAAGCCTGGTGTCCAGCTGAGGTCACCTGGCACTTACAAGGGCTAATGGAGCCAGCCTCGGCCAGTGAGGTTGGGGAATCCTGGCCTCCTGGAATTGTTGGATAGTGCACTCATCAGATAATCAAATTCCCCTTCCTTCTCACTGCACCAAAATATCCCAGCCAGTGTCTGTCTTTGAACCCTAAGTCACATTTTAGAATGCATATGGCCCCAACACTCTCCTGGCAGCATACTAAGGGCTGCATCACCAGACCTGTCATTATACTGATGGCTGCATTACCTTGCTGAGTATTACACTGAGGGTTTCATCCTCAGACCTGTCTTTATGTGAAGGCTGAATCATCATTTTGTTCATAACACTAAGGGCCCCAGTCCCAGGCTGGGCATTACATTGAGGGCTTCAGGACTAGAAAGGAAAATCTGAGAGGCAATTTTTCACCCCTGCATTGGTAACTCCTCTGTGTGGGCAGGAAGTAGCAGGGAAGGGTGGGATGGAGCAGTGGCCCTAAGGGTCCCAGTGGGATTATAGTGATGGGGAAAGTGGGGACCCTGAAGCCACGTGCTAGGGGAGGAAGGTCATAAAGGAGAAAGCAGTAGATGGAGAATTGGAACTCAACTGTCCTGATTCACCATTGCTGAAGAGTCTGGGGTGACTCCGAGTAGTGGGGCCCTGGCCAGTTCTTCCTGGGAGTGATAGGTCCCGTCACACCTCTCCAATTCCTGCCAGGGGGCCCAGCCAAGATATACCTTGATACACGCTTGAGGAGATGTTTTACGTGCAAGTACAGGCCTTAACAGCATAGGCCAGGAGCCACACCACATCAGGCCCTGGCACACGCCACATTCTCAGATGCGCTCCACATGCCTCATCATGTCTCGATACCTAGGTGTGCCTCCTTATACTCAGCCATTCCTCTCGTGAGAGACACCCTCTGACCCACCTCAATGTGCCCCATGACTCACACACGCCTGGCTACCATCAGATTCCCTTACCCGAAGAGGCATCCTTGCCATGCTGACATGCCCTGACATATTCAACATGCTGACATGCCCTGACATGCAGGGACACCATCCAACACACAGCCACACAGCCTAGCACACTCTGGGAGGCAGGCAGGTCTCCAGTTCTGCCCGAGCCAACACGCCCGTGGCCACCTTGCCCTGCTGGATGGATTGATGGGGCAGCGAGGAGAGGAGGTTATAAATTAAACATTGAGACACCATCTGAGCACAAGGCTCTGCATCCTTTCATTGGCTGATTCTTTCCCAGAAGGCTATGGGACCACAGGGTGGGGGAGAGGGCAGGGGAAGTGGCCCGCTTAATTAATTAGTCCTAATTGAGATATCTCTGTAAATATCCCTTTATTGAAGGACACGATCCCATCCGTTTCCTGGGAATTTGCCGCCTCAATTTGTCTCCAGCCCCTGGGTATAGCAGAAATGACAAGAAAAGAAAGCGCACTCCAAAGGCTGCTTGAACCTTAGCTGTGCTTCTGATAATGACAGCAGCACGGAGGGACAGGCAGGAAGGCTCAGAGATCCAGATGAGTGGCCGGCAAAGAGACAGAGAGATACAGGCAGAGAGAGATGGGAAACTGAAAGACAGGCCAGGAGGCAGAACAGCAGACAACAGGAGAGACTGAGAGACACAGGCTAGTGGGGAGATCAGAAACAGACAGACAGACAGACACACCTGGAGACAGGCTCTGAAAGAGAGACACAGAAGCACAGCCAGAGACAAGCACAGAAACTTCACGACAAGAAGGACGACAAGCAGGGACAGATGGACTGACGGCCAGGCAGACAGACCTCCCTCTGCCTTTTCCCACCTCACCCTGGCCTCCCCATCTCCTTGGCCAATCACTCACTGCAGCAGCAGCAGCAACAATCAAGCCTGATTCCTCTTTGGCCCCAACTACCCTCCCTTCCCTCTCCCTCCCCCAATCACTCCCGCAATCATCTCCCTTGTTCAAAATGAGCTTCTGCAGCTGCAGCCCAGACAGCTGTTCCATCTTGAAGCCAGAGCTGGGGCCTGATGCCTGGGTCCTAGAGGGACGCCCTCCTGGGCAGCAGGAAAAAGTGGACAAGGAGGGTGGATGGCAGGGGTTTGCTTGGACAGCTTGGATGCCTGCACCTTGAGCTCCCATGAAAGGCCCCCACCCGTAGCATCACCAGGGGTCCAGAGCTGGGGCCTTCAAGGGCTTTTGCTTCAAGGGCTCATCCCTTCCTTACTGAGTCCTTCCTAACACCAACACCAGCCCTGGTGTTGTCCTGCCTCAGAAGCCCTCTCAGGCCATTTAGTTCCCCCACCTCTCATCAGCATCCTGGACTGTGATACAGCAACTATGGCAATATAGAGACAGAGTCCCAGGCAAACACAGAGATGAAAACGACATAGAGACAGAAACACAAAGAGAGAGGTGGCAGGATCAGAGACAAGAGAGACACACAGAGACAGAGAACAAGTCAGATAACAGAAAGACAAGATGAAACCAACTCAGATACAGAGAATGACCCAGAGAGAGAGAGATAAAATAGAAAGAATGACAGAGACAAACAGAGGCAGACATCAAGACACTAGCAGAGACAACTCTCAATATTCACTCAACAAACACATACCGCCCTGTGGATACACTTCAGGCACACAGAGAGGAGTAAAGATAGTTGAGACAGAGGTGAGAGACAGAAACAGAGAAGCTCAAAAAGGCAGTTAAAAAACAGAAGCGTCAAGGATGAGAGAGGCAGACAAAGACTGGAAACTGAGGCAGACTCCCCCGCCCCCATTGCCTCAGTTTTTCTCCAGCTTGGTCCCCTCGGTCTCCCAGTGTCAGCCTCTACCCTCCCACACACAAACACACCGACCCTACTTCACACTCTCTCAAAGTGCCTGGGCCTCCCCCAGTCAGCTGCTTTTCTTCCTTGCCCAGCTTTGCTGCCACTCCCCACTGGAGCTTCACAAAGGCACCAGCGTTCAGGGCCAGAGGTGAGATGGATGCTGGGGATATGAAAGAAACCAACAAGAGGCAGAAACCAGAGCTTTCCTCTGGAAGGGGAGGTAGCCAGTTTTAGCCATGTTCAAGCAGTTCCACGGCTCAGACCACTCCCTTGGACAGCTGTCCACGGCGCTGTCCGTGGTGCTGACCAAGTGGGCAAAACCACCACCAAGCCAATTCTGGATGTTGGCATCAAGTGTGGGAGGGACTGGGTACCGGGAGGTGGTCAGCAACACCAGGCTGGCAAAACGCTCCTGCTTTTGCCTCACTAGACCCTCAAACACACCACCTGCCTCCTATCCCAACACCTTCACATACCCTGTTCTCTCAGTCTCTCTCTACCTCACTTCCTTTGCTTCTTGCCTTTGCTCAATAAGCAAAGGTGACCAGAGGGAGAGACTCAAGATCCTGGGGTGGTGCAAATGGCTTGTGCTCAACTATTAACCTAAAGGTTGGTGGTTTGAACCCACCCAGCAGTGCTTAAGATCACAGCAAAGAAAACTCCATGGAGTTCTACCCTGTAACACATGGGGACATCAAGAGTCAGAAGATTTGATGGCAATGAGTTTGGGTTATTTTCGTTTAACTCTTACTCTTCCTTCACGTCTCAGATCAAATGTCACTCCTCAAGGAAGACTTTTCTGACCACACACACACCACCTCATTAAATGCGCTCATAGCTCCATATCTTTTCCTTCATGGACTTTACCAAGCTATAATTGTCTGTAGCCATTTGCGTGGGTATATGGTCATTTGTGAGGGAAGGGACCACAGTATCCTCAGCTCCCAGCACAGGACTCGGCACACAGAGAGCACACAATGGCTGCTAGTGGGGTTGATCCTGCTCTGCTCTTCAGTGGCAACACCACTCCATATGGAAGCTGACAACATGCACAGTCGTAGGACAGCGATTCAAAGAGTGAAGTGTTGAGAAACAAGGACATGAAGCACATTTTACAAACAGGTAGTTCTGGGCCATGGAAGAAGACTCAATGGGCACAGAAATGTTCATTAAGGCTCAAAGGTGTCATTGGGGAGAAGGGGCCAAGGCCCTGCAGGGCAGAACTGAGACCATTCAGGGAACACCTACTGCTAGAAAGGAGAGAGGAAACCCTGGGTGATGCAAATGGTTAAGCGCCCAACTGCAAGCCAAAAGTTTGGTGGTTTGAACCCACCCACAGGCACCTAGGAAGACAGTCCTGGTGATCTGCTTCCCAAAGGTCACAGCATCAAAAACCCTATGGAGCAGTCCTACTCTGCACACCTAGGGCCACTATGAGCTGGAACTGACTCAATGGTAACTAAAAACAACAGCAACAGAAAGAGAAAACACCAATAACAAACAAGAGACAAGGTCTGCATTTGCATGGCACTGTCATCCCACTGGTGGCAAATAATTACCAGGATGATTCAGATCCTGGGCACTGGGATAGAACAATTCTATAGAATAGAATGGGGCTGCGTTAGCTGCAGTGCTCAGGGGAGGCCTCTCGGAGGAGGTAACGTCTGAACTGGGACCTGTGATGAGAAGAAGATGGTTAGAGCAAGAGCTGGGGGGGGGGGGCCTGTGCTGGGAGTTGCCCTGGAGGACGGGACAGCACCTACAAAGTTCCAGAGATGAGAACAAGAGTATCTAGGATGGAAGAGTGGTACAGGATCAGAGATGTAGGCAGGTGGGGTCTTGGAATAATAAGAGTGATAACAACAATGTTGTTAGTTACCACTGAGGCAGTCCCCAATTCATGATGACATGATTCCCAATGGGAAGAAAACACGACCTGGTCACCAGAACTTTCTTCCTAGTCCATCTTAGTCTGGAAGCACCAATGAAACCTGTTCAGCATCAGAGCACTACACACGCCTCCACTGACTGACAGGTGGGGGTTATGCAAGAGGTGCATTGGCCAGGAGTCGAACTCAGGTCTCCTGCATGGAAGGTGAGAATTCTACCATTGAACCACAATGTTGTTGTTGTCCGCCCCTGATTCTGACTCCTATCAACCCGACAGGACAGAGCAGAACCATCACATAGGGATTCCTAGGCTGGTAATCTTTATGGGGGCAGATCGCCAGGCCTTTTCTCCCACAGAGCAGATGGTGGGTTTGAACCACTGACCTTTGGGTTAGAGCTAACCTTATAGGCACCTTCCATGTGTCAGGCACTCTGCTAAGCATAATGCTCTAGGGTATGTTCTACTGTTATCTCCATTTTTATGGATGAAGAAGCTGAGGCTCAACATGTTAGGACAGAGTAAGAAGTTAGATTTCGTCCAAGTGAAGTGGGTAACAGTTAAAAGGAGGCAGGTTTCTTACAAACTCATTGCCTAGAAGGATTTCCTAGCAATTAGGTCTCTTGGAGAATGCAGTGGGCAACCTTGTAGTCCTTTTCTGCTTCAAACCCTCCTAGGTTTCTGCCCTCCAGCACAGGATGACGTACACGCATCGCAGGCCAAATTTCTCTGTGACCTGGACCCTGCTGACCACTCCAGCCACTCCACACCCCTCCAACCAAGTACTTCAGTCTCCAGCAACTCTGAACTGCTTGCATTCTCTCTGCCAGGGGCAGATCACCCAACAAGCAAGGTAAGCATGGGCTTACTTGTGTTTACCTACTAATCTGTAGTGAACAATTTCACATGAGTTCCACCACACTTTTGATGTCATGAAAAACATGTGAAACTGTTCAGTACAGATTACTGAGTAAGCACAAGTAAGCCCATGCTTACCTTGCTTACTGGGTACTCTGTCCCTGTCAGGGATTGCAAATTTGAAAAGAGGCTTTGATTCTGTAGGAAGGTGCTGTGGGGATGGGAGAGAGACAGATGCCAGTCATACCTAGAAGCAGAATCTTTGACATAGTAAAAAATGTGAAATTGTTTACTACAAGTTAGTAAGTAAGCACAAGTAAGCCTGTGCTTACCTTATTAGGTAACCCATCCCTGCTCTCTGACCACTGGGATGTTTCTCACCTCTGACCCATTATGCACTCTGTTCCTTCTGTCCAGAAGGCCTTGCTCCACTTCCTCCTTGACTTTAATACTCAGTTGAGGCATCACCAGCCCCAGGAGACCTGCACTGCACCCTGGCTGGTATCAGTGCTCCTCCCTTTGCCCCCACAACACCACAGAAATATCTCATCACCACACATACCACGTCGTATCACGGTTGACAAGACTATGATCGAACTGAAGTCAAGGACCTTATTCATCTTTTTTTGGTACTTTACCAGGAGTCCCTGGGTGGTGCAATGGTTAAACACCCAGCTACTAACTGGAAGGCTGGCCATTTGAATCAACTCGATGGCATTTTTTTTTTTTTTTTAAGTACCTTCCTCAATACAAAGTAGATGCACAATAAATATTTCCTTACACCTCAAGGTGGGAGCTCTGGTAGCATAGTGGCTAAGGCACTTGACTGCTAACCAGAAGGCTGGCGGTTCAAACCCACCAGCCACTCCTTGGAAGGAAGATGGGGCAATCTACTTCCGTAGTGATACTGCCTCGGAAACCCAAGGAGGGGTCGCTATGAGTCGGGGCCGACTCGACGGCACATAACAACAACAACAACACCTCAAGGTGTTTGAGCAGAAGCTGGAAGTTCACAGTTAAGAGCAGGGGCATGTGGCTGGTGTGGGTCAAATCTAGAATGCATCTAATTCTCTCTTCGTCCTGGGCCCCCATCATTGCTCATGTGGCCAAATATAGCAGCCTCCATTCCTTAGTCTCTTGGCTCCTGCCCTCACCTTCTGTCTGTCCTCCCCACAGCAGCCAGAGGGAACACCTGGTTAAGTCTTGTCCCTTTCTGTTCAGAATCCTACAAAATATCCCATTTATTCATCTAGCAAATATGTACTGAATGAATGCCTACTATGTGCTAGGCCGTGTGCTAGGCCCTGTGCTAGGCACTTAAGTTACAAACAGTCAACAAAAACTGATTTTAAAAACATCCCTGCCCTCGTGGAGCTGACACTGTAGTGGAGAGAATCAGACAATAAAATAAATAAGGTGACGATATACAGTATATTAGAAGGTTAAAAGTGGAGTGGAGTAAAAGAAAGCGGGAAAGAAGACAGGGGGGGGATGAGGAATTGCAATTTAAACCTGAAGTCTCTACAAGGTCTCCACACATGATGTGGCTCCTGTCACCTCTCTGTCCTCATCTCCTCCATTCCCCCTCGCTCACTCTGTTCCAGCCACCTGCTCATTGTTCCTCAAACATTTCAAGCACATTCTCACCTCAGGGCCTTTGCACTTACTGTTCCCTCTACGTGGAATCCTCTTCTCTCGGCTACCCTATGACCTGTCCTTCACTTCCTTCAGGTCTCTTGTGCCAGTGCCACCTCCTGCTGCCTGGCCACCCTATCTAAAATAGCTCCCCCATCATTCTGCATCTTATTGTTTTAGGTTTCCTTATAGTACTTCTCACTACCCAATACATTATATCATATCTGACACATGATCTATATACTTATTTATTACTCCCCACCCCCATGCCCTAGCATGCCAGTTCCATGAGGACAAGGATTTCTGTCTGTTTTGTTCACTGTTATATCCCTGACACCCAGAATACTCCCCGGCATATATTAGATGCTCACTCAATAAATATTTGTTGAGTAAATGAGTGAATGAATGGAGACGGCCTCTCTGAGAATTTTTATTGCTTAGGTAAGAGGAGAGACTGAAGAGTGGAGCGGAAGTTAGGGCTGTCCAGAAATACTAGGCCACTCCTCTCCACTCAGGTTGTGGTAGGACCATGCTCCTTACCCTCTTTGAGCTTAGAGGTTAGGCATGGCCATGTGACTTCCTTTAACCAATGGAATGTGAGCAAAAGCAACACGTGCCTGGGTGAAGCTTTTGGAGTCAGTGGAGGATTTGCTGTGCCTCCCTTTTCCTGCCATGATGGAAACTCCATCATCCTAGGTCCCTGAGCAGCTACCATGGACAGAACACTCTCTTCTCTCCCTCCCCCAGCCAATGATGGAGACAAAGCACAAGTGAGAAATAAACCGGGCTGCGTTAAGCCACTGGGATTTGAAATTGCTCCTTACCGCAGTGTAACTCAGCCTCTCTTGACTGATACAGAGAATTAGGGGCCTTTTCCCCAGAAAACCATCAAGAAAAGGATTTTGAGCTTTGGTTCTTCATGAGAACGTCCTCAAAGAGCCCAGCCTCTTGCTGGTAGTAGCACACATCCTCTCCCACTCTTCCCATGAGGGAAAGGATCCTCTCAAAAATAGAGCACCCCCTTCCCCACTCCCTCTCTCCCTCCTCATCCCTAAGGGGGAGGGGGCCGCAAGGACATAACTTACAACATGCAGGTAACTCACTTCAGCTCCATAATGATGGCAGCCGCTGGCAATGGGGCTGACAGCTCTTAGTCTGGTTCTAGATTTATGATCCCCAGGTGAGGAGCTATTCTGCAAGGCTCCTATCCCACAGGGATGGTTTATGGCGGGGAGTTGGCCAAAGGTATTAGTGGCGGCAGCTTCCTCCCCCCTCCTTTCTACAGATGGTCTGTAACCACAAGAATGCTAAACTGATTCTCTGGATCGGGGTGGGGTAAGACAGAGATGAGCAAGGTCAGGTCTGGGCTCACCTCCACCATGCCACTGAGGTCCTTTATAATGTGAAACACCAGCATCCAACCTTGTGTTGAGTTCAGCTTGTGCACACGTAGGTACACGGTTGTACAGAAACATATGCACACACAAAATCCACACTACCTGTTTTCTGAACTCCTCAATCTCCCAATGTTGGCACTTTACATTTTCCTACAACTCCTCTTTACTAAGCACCTACTATGTGCCTAGTCACTCCATTATTCTCCCTAATCCTCAGGAACATGAGATTATTAATTTAGACACTTGACACTTTTTTTTTTTTTTTACTCTAGGCTTACTATGTGCTTGGCCACAAAGGTGAACAATTCCTCCTACTAAACACCTACTCTGTGCCCAACCATTTGTTTCCATTGGAAGGTGGTATCCACGAATCCTTATGAAGGTATGATTGTTGATTCAGCCACATAATCTAATGGGGACTTCCAATTCTCCTTGACTAATGAGGAAAAAGAAACTGTGGTCGTGCAGTGGTTAAAGTGTTTGGCTATTAACCAAAAAGCCAACAGTTCAAACCCAAGAGCTGCTCCGTGGGAGAAAGATGTGGTACTCTGCTTCTGTAAAGATTTACAGCTTAGGAAACCCTATGGGGCAGCTCAACTCTGACCTAAGTGGTCACTATAGGTCAGAATCGACTCAAAGGCTGTGAGTGTGTAATGACAAAAAATGAGTTTAGAGAGGTTAATTTCTCCAAGATCACACAGCTAGTCAATTGCAGGGCCAGAATTCAAATCCAGATATGTCTGACTCAAATTCTTATCACTAACTGAGCATCTACTATGTCAGGCACTGAGCTGGGGGTTTCCAAGCATATACATGCTTGTTGTAGAGGAGACACTCAGTATTTTGGTTGAATAAATGAAATGGATAGATGCACTGAAGGAGAGATGGAGAGACATGATGGATAATGGATGGATGAAAGATCAATGGATGAGGACAGAAGGATGAAAAAATGGGTAGACAGATGAAGAGGTGGATGGTAGCATGGAATATGGGTGCAAAGATGGATGGATGGGAGTAAAGATGGATAAATTAGTGGGGAGCTGGATGGCAGATCTCTGTTATCCACAACAGTTCTGTGAGGTAGGGATTATCACTCCCTTCCCCCCCCCCCAGCATTCTTTCTATTGTGATTTGGGTTAAAGTTTACAGAACAATTTTATTTTCCATGTAGCAGTTCATACATTGTGTTTCATGACTCTGATTGCAATCCCTATAATGAAACAGCTCTCTTCCCATATCCTTCCTGTAGTTCAGTTTTCTCTGTGTCCTTCTGTCCTATGCATTTCTGCCCTCTGAGCCAGGCCTGAAGGGTGACTAGGAGCATAGTCTCCAGGGTTTCACCAGTCTCTATCATACTAGAAAGCCTGGTCTTTTTTTTTTTTTAAATGATTTTGAGTTTTGTTCTACACCCTTCTCCCACTCTATCCAGGATCTCCTGCACTGATCCCTTTTCACTCCCGTTTTATAGATCATTCTCATGTCACAGCCCTTTGAACCCACAAAGACCTTCTGGTAATGCTCGATGAGACTGAGTGGTAGGGTGGCAATCAGGTACGGGGAACCATTAGCTTTCAACAAGTGATTTCATGGAAGCATTGGATCAAAGTGCTGTTAGTTACAGAGTGGTCTGTGTGTACATGTGTGTACACATGCCACAAACACACACACACACTTTGGATGAACATATAGTATATGCAAGGCAAGCACACACACATGCACAGGTATATACTTGCATGTGCATGCACACTAAGATATACATGTCCACACTTTTATGCACACCAAGATTACTTATACACACATATGTACATGTTTACACAGAAACATATGCACACACGGAAATCACAACATACAAAATCCATGTTAATCACTATGTACACACTCCCCAGATATACACCATCTACTCGCCGTCACACACACACATCCCTGCACATAGTCACAGAGACTCACACTCCTTAGATGGTGGCCATTTGGCTTCTGATTTCAAGGAGACAACATCTCTCTCCCTCCTCAGAAGGCAAAACTAGGTGTCTTATACTTACCCATAGCAACCCAGGGACACACTTATTCAGATTCACCCTCATGCACACACGTAATCACACAATCCACACAAACCTGTAGATGTGCACTCAGATGCACCCACGCCCAGACCTACTCAGGGGCACATCCCCACGCATTCTGAGACTCACCCTCACACACAGGGACCCCAACGATGCCAATGCACAATAACTTTCTCTTCCCATCCACACTCACACCTCCTCACACACATACAGACACACCTAATGATACACACACCAAGACATGCCCGAACACCTTCAGTCAGTGTGAGAGACCACACAGACGACACCATCTCCCCACACCTTGACTTTAAGTCTGAAAATTTGGACTGAAAGCCCTCACCTGTGCCAAGTCTCAGACCACCTACACACAAGGGCTGGACTAATCCTGGGCTCCGTGGATGGCACTCCACACACACACACACACACACACATATATATATATTTGCCTGCATCCCTTGGGAGTAAAACCTTCTTTCCTTGCATGGGGTGGGGAGTTGGTGCTGAAGCGATGCGATGGCCGTGGGCTGTTAAAGAGGAGCTGGTAAAGTTGGGGAAACCCGGGGCAGAAGGCAGAAACCCGCATTCACCCCAGACCCAGGTAGTGGGAGGGGTTCAGATAAAAGATTGCTGAGAGAAAGGAGCTACCAGAGGAGTAAGGCAGGGCTGCAGGAGGCAGAGGGAAGTTTGCAGGGAGGACGCCCCCCTTTCTCTCCCTCTCCCCACGCCAGACCCACCACCATTAACCTCACGGAGCTCCCCTGCCCGGGGAAGCTCTGCGGCCAAGAAAGCAGAGGAACAAGGTGATAGAGGGGATTGGGGGTAGGGTCAATCTTGGAGCCTCCGGAGGCAGCGTCAGCCCCTGCCCAGTCAGAGACCCAGGGAGGGCAAGTTAGGGAATAAGATTCAGCACATGGGGAGGCAGGGCTTGAGGAGGGAAATGCCGGCGCGGTGGGGTGGGACGGGCCGGGCGGGGGAGAGAGACGGACGGAAAGAGAGACCAAGTCACAGACAACAGCGCAACAGAGATAGCAGGGGCAGAAATAGAGACAGAAGAGCAAAACCGATAAAAGACCGAGAGAGGCACCAACAGGCAGAAACCCTGAAGGTGAAGACACTTGGAGACCTCGCGATTCCCCGCCCCCATTCACAGGCGGGTCCCTCCCAGCACCCCGAATCTCACCCTCCCGCTGCACCCCACTCAGCCCGGACTCCGCTCAATTCCGCAGCTCCTGGCCGCCTCCGCTCTGGGCGGGAGCGAGCCTAGTGTGTTGTTGCCGCTCGGACACTGCTTAATAATAACAACAAGTAATAATAACGAAAAAACAATAATAACCATAGCAGTTCTAAACGGCGCGAAGGCGGCTGGGGGGTCCCTCCGCCCCCGTCCAGCCCCGCG
>NW_006921989.1:505056-505944 GCF_000298275.1 Orycteropus afer afer
CGCCGCTGGGCCCGCGTTTAAAGGGGCAGCTGCCCCACTCTGACCCCCCAAAGCAGGCAGGATGCTGGGGTCTCAAGTTCCCAGCCCCTGCTGTTAAGAAAGCGACCTCCGCGGTTTGCCACCTGGGAGCAGGTACAGGCTGGCGGGGGCTGGACCTGGTGCGCCCCCGCAGATTGGGCAGACAAACCGAAAAAAAATAAAAATGAAAACCAAACCCACTTCCATGGAGTGAATTCCTACTCACAGACCTACTCCTTAGGGTTCTCAAGGGTGTAAATCTTTACAGAAGCAGACTGCCTCCTCTTTCTCCCGCAAAGAGGCTGGTGGGTTTCAACCACGGACCTTTCAGTTAGCAACCTAGTGCCTTAACCACTGCGCCACAAGAGCTCTTTCACCAGGCAGCCAAGGGGTCTCCTTCGTTTGAGGAAGGGGCTTCCCGGTGCCAGGACCACTCTGGGGACCCTCTCGGTCGTTTGGGAACGAGGAAAGCCTAGGGTGTGGGGTGCGGCGCTAGCAGGTGAGATTCTTTGGGTGCATGTGCGGAATGGGGGTCACTTCGACAGCGATAGCGTTCCCATTAACCAGTGGCAGGGCAGTAACGCGGGCGGGCGGCAGAGACAGAGACGGCCTCTTGCAGAAAGTCCCAGGTGGGTCTCCACTCACAACTTGAACTTGGGGTGAGGGTGTGGAACTTCCACTTCAGCCTCTCCCGCAGGGACTGGCCTCGGCCCCGCCCCTTCGTGGGAGGGGGTGCAGTGCCCCCACCTCCAGCCAGCCGGTGGCAGGGGCGGCGGAGCGCCGAGGAGCGCGGAGCGGGTTTTAATTTCCTCTGTTTTCCCTGCACTCACGCCCCCTCCTGGCGTCCCCGCATCACCTCGCGGCGCCGCC
>NW_006921989.1:506044-513325 GCF_000298275.1 Orycteropus afer afer
CTGGAGGCGGCGATGACTCAGGGCTTTCCCGGCGGCGGCCACCGCCGAGGGCTCGCCTTGGGTGAAGCGTGGATCGCTGGAGGGGCTTCAGAAGACGTCTTTTTTTCTGAGCGCGACTACAGGTGCTGCCCCTGTGTGACCTCTCTCTCCAGCAATGACTGCCCCTCTCTGCCTTACTTTTCTCATCTGCAAAGTGAGTGGTAAAGGGCTCATCTGTAAAGGGCTCATGTATCCTGAGAATCAAGTGAATGAGTTATTGAGCACCTACTATCTCCTAGGCACTGGGAACATCAGACAAAAACCGCCTGCCTTCCTGGAGCTGAACTTTGTACTGGATGAAACAGATAAGAAACAGGAAAAATAAAAAATGCATAAGATGTTAGGAGGAAGGGGGATCTGGACTAAGGCGGGAGTTTACAGGGTGGTTGGAGAAGGTGACATTTTAGCAGATATATTAAGAAGGTGAAGGAGGGAACCATTCAGCTATCTGGGAGAAGAGTCCAGGCAGGGGGAACAGCAAGTGCAAAGGCCCTGGGGCAGGAGCCTGAGTGACATCTTCAAAGAGCAGGTAAGAAGCCAATGTGGTCAGAACAGAATGAGCCAAGGGGTGAGTGGGAGGAAATAATGATTATAAAGCACTTTGTGGGGACGTAGTAAGTGTTTATAAATAGTAGCTGTCCTTATTATTGTTGCTGTTGTTATTATTTGCTGTTGATAAATGAGCTTTAAGAAAAAGATGTGTCCTTGCATATTTCTAGTGGCACAGTAAGGTCAGAAGGAAGGTTGGGCAATCTACTTCCCTAGTGATATTGCGTTGGAAACCCAAGGAGGGGTCTCTATGAGTCGGACAAACTAGACAGGCAATGGGTATATTGCCTAAGGCATTTGACTGCTAACAAGAAGGCTGGCGGTTCAAACCCACCAGCCACTCCTTGGAAGGAAGATTGGGCACTCTACTTCCATAGAGATAGTGCCTTGGAAACCCAGGGAGGGGTTACTGAGTCCAGTCAACTGGAAGCCTGTGAGGTTTTTGGGTTTTTTTTTTTTTTTTTTTTTTGCCTATTGGCATTAAAGCTTGCATTCGTGAGTACTGAACCCTTTGCAAATACCCTCCTGTTTGCTGTACTTGCTGCCTGAAAAGTACGGTGACGGCCCTGTTTACAGGTGGGGAAACAGAAAGGAGGTAGGACCAGCTCAAGGTGACTGAACAGGTAAGCAGAGACCCAGGATCTGAATCCGGGTCTGCCTGATTCCAGTCCCTAAGACCCCTGGCTCCATGGTCTCCAGGCTTAGAGAATTTGGAACCCAGTCATGTTTTTTTTTCTCCCTCTTGCCATTGGTGTAGCAGGAGAGTACCCTAGCTCCTCACAGCCAAGCTTCTCCTAGGAGGGGTCTACATTCAATGCCTACACTTGCTTCTCTACTTCCTCATCTCCTACCCCTCTGTGCTTCCAAAACTCCTCTCACCAAAGGCGATAAAGACCTTCCAACTTGCTCATCTCACAACCCCAGCCCAGCCCATTCTAGTCACTCTCAGCGTAGGGTCATTGCCATGGGTCATCCCCTCCTTTTTAAACTGTTGTAAAAATATTTAGAAGCCATTTGTCCATTTAACATTTTTCACATGTACGGGTTAGTGACATCAGTTAATTAGTCATGTTGTCCGCGCCTTCTTGAAGTCATTTCCCTCTCGACTTCAGATGCTATCGTTTCCTAGTTCTGCCCCACCTCTTTGGCTGCTTCATCACTGTCTCCCTCAGGGTGCCTCTATCATCCAGGGCTTCGTCCTAGGTCTCCTGGCCCCTTCGTTCTGGACACATCCTGGGCCACTGCACCCTCTCCCAAGGTTTTGGTTCCATGTGGCACATTCCCACCTCAGGACTTTGATCTTGCTCTTCCCCCTACCCAGAACACTATTACCACAGGTACACACATACTTTGTGCCTTTACTTCATTTATATCTCTGTTCAGTCCATGTACAGGTCAGAATCATGCCCTGCCTTCCTCTGGAAAACTACATTTCCCAGGTTGCCTTGCACACTGGCTTCTTAGGCCCATCCAATGGGAGCCACTGGAGGGAGTTTGGACACAGGAGGAAGAGCGAGAGGGGGAAAGTCACTGTTCTTTGACAGTGATTGCACCCCTCCCATGGTCCCAGCTTCCACACAGAGACCCTTCCTCATCATACCACCTCTTTCCTTTGTCCCTCCAGCACCTTTCTGACCTGGCTTACTGCTGGTTTCCTCATCATCCCATTTGGCTTCTCAAGCTCTTCCATTTCCCATGTAACCAATTCCCTGTATTAAATTCCATCTCTCTGAAACACTGGAATTTTTTTTTTTTTTTTTTTTTTACCTCTCAGACTGGACCCTGAGAGATATGGTCATGTGATTTGAAAGATGTTCCCTGATCCTCATCTAAAATAGTAGCTCCCACCACACCCAGCCCCCTTGCCCTGCTTTACTTATTACTAATTTTAATGCTTTAATATTTTAAATTTTTTCATCATGTGACATTATATTATATTTTGTTTATGGTATGTCTCCCCACTAGACTGTCGTCAGTTCCATGAGGGCACCAACAGCTGCATCCTCAGTGTCTACAACAGTGCTTGGCACATAGTAGATGCTCAACAAATTGTTGTTGGCTAAAGGAATCTGGAAGCGGAGGCTTCCCCACAATATACTAATAGCCCAGAGCTCCACCTTGAGCTCAGACCCTACACCTGCCTGCTTCCTGCTCTCTACCTGTGTGTTCCAAAGGAAGCACAAGCTCAACACATTTAAAAGAATATTCCTAATACTATATTGAGGGAAAGGAACTTTGGTGGCATTTGACTGCTGACCAGAAGGTTGGTGGTTCAAACCCACCAGCTGCTCCACGGAAGGAAGACTGGGCAATCTATTTCTATAGACATTTACCACCTTGGAAACCCAAAGGGGGTTGCTATGAGTCAGAATCGACTTGCAGTGCGTTTGCTATACTGAGGGAAGTGGTAGGTCAGTGGGGGAATTTTCACTTTCTGTGGGGGAGACCTGGGTTCCATCCTGGTCAGTGTTCCTCAAGCTCGGCCGTGACACCCGTGCAGGCTTGCATGTTGCTGTGATGCTGAATGGTTTTAGTAGAGCTTCCAGACTAACACAGAGTAGGAAGAAAAACCTGATGATCTGTTTCTGAGAACCAGCCAGTGAAAGAAAGACCTATGCACTGCGACAGTCTGATCCTAGCATACACTATGAGTTTGGGGCCAATGTAACAATAGCTATCAATAACAATGATAGTATGTCACACCTACTAGAATGGCCTCAATCAAAAAGACAGATAGTACCAAGTGTTGGTGAGGATGTGAAAAAACCCAAAGCCATATACATTGTCAGTGAGAATATAAAATGTTGGAATGACCTTGAGAAACAATTTAGCAGTTTCTTGAAAAGTTAAGCACAATTTACTATAAGACCCAGCAATTCCATCTACCGAACAGAACTTAAAGTCTCATATGCAAATATTAACAGCAGCATTTTTCACAATGACAGCGTTTTTCACAATGAATGAAACAATCCAAATGTCCATCAACTGGTGAATGGATAAACAAATGGAACTACATCCATACAATGAAACATCCTTCAGCAGTGAAAAGGATGGGAGCTCTGGTAGCGTAGTGCCTAAGGCACTTGACTGCTAACCAGAAAGCTGGCAGTTCAAACCCACCAGCCACTCCTTGGAAAGAAGGTTGGGCAATCTACTTCCGTAGCGATACTGCCTCGGAAACCCAAGGAGTGGTCACTATGAGTTGGGTTCAGCTTGATGGCACATAACAACATTGGTACATGAAGGAGCTTGGTGGTATAATGGTTATGTGCTGGTGGTGCGATGGTTAAAAGGCTGGTGATTCAAACGCACCAAGCAAACCGTTTCCATAAAAATTACAGCCTAGGAAAACCTATACGGCAGTTCTGCTGTTACATAGAGGTGCTATGAGGCGAAAATCAACTTGGCAATACCCAACAATGACAACTGATACATGATGTATAAATGGCCCTCAGAAATATTTTGCTAAGTGAAAGAAGTCAAACACGAAAGCTCACATATTGTATGACTCCATCTACACAAAAGGTCTAGAAAGGGCAAATCAATAGAGGCAGAAAATAGATTGGTGAGTGTCCTGGTTACCTAGTGCCACTCTGACAAGAATATACCACCAATGGGATGCTTGAACAAACAGGAGTTTATTCTCCAACAACTTGGAGGCTTTAAGTCCGAGTTCAAAGTGCCAGGCTCTTGGGGCTGGGTGAAAACCTCTCAGCCTTGGGCTTCAGTTCTGCCTCCTACTCCCGACCCACTGGAGCTAGAGGCATCTCTTTGCTCAGGCAGCTACTGGCTGCTGAGACTGCCAAGCCCCAGACTGACAAGTAAAAAGGTACAGTCCCGATGTTACTAAACCACACGGCAGGCCATTAATTCAAGTCCATTGAAAGTGCCAAGGTTGGCAAAGCATGGCTGGCTGTTGAACAACGACACAGCTACATGCAGGGTTCAAGTATGCCGTAAGCTAGAGACCATTCCCCAAGGCTTCTCCTTAAATATAGGAAGCAGACTACATCCCTAAGGCAGCTACTCAGCTGCTCACAGTGGATTCCACCATGGAGTTGATTGCCAGTCTCATCATGGGGAATACTACATCCAGCTGCCCAGCCACTCAACCAGGCCTAGCCAAGTTGACTCACAAACATAACTACCACAATTCCACCCCTTGTCAACATGGCATCTGTACAGATCTTCATTGGGTGGCATCTGTACAGATCTCCTCCACTGGGTGGCTCCAGTCCCCTAGTTCCTGAGTGGCAACCTCACCCCCTTGGCCTGGTGGCCCGTTCCTCTCCCTCTTGGGCATGGCAGCCCCGCCCCCTCACTCTTGGCCAGCGGCTATGGCTCCATCCCCCTGGCTTACACGAACAAGCAGCCCCACACTCCAGAACCAAGTTGGTGAAGGCCTGGCTCTTTGAAACCTCGGGGGCTGTGGTGGTTCCACCCCCAAAGGCCATGGTCCTACCCTTAAGGCTGAGGCAGCTCTGCTTCCATTTCCTTGGTCTCTCCGCTTCTGCCGATTAATGCCAAAGGCAACCCACTGCCCTGGAAATCTTCCTGCCCCCAAAGCACTCAGCTTTCTTGCTTCGTGGGCTGGCCAACCTGCTACTTCCATTTCATGCTGGTCTCTTCTACCAATTCATGCCTGAAGGCAACCCACTCGGCCAGGAAGCTGCCTGCGCAGTGGCATCCAGCTTTCTCCTCCGTGGGCTGGTAAGGCTGTCGCTGTCTCATGCCAATCTCTGGCTCTGCTCCTGCCATCTCTCATGTCGTATGCTGGGGTCTCTCTCCCAGGGTCTCAGGTCAAGGACACACTCCACTCCTGTTTCCACATTTTAGGTATCTGTCAGAGCAGCACCCCACTCTATTGGGACCATATTCTGTTTTGGTTACCTAGTGAAGCTCTGGTAGCATAGTGTCGAAGGCATTTGTCTGTTAACCAGAAGGCTGGTGATTCAAACCTACCAGCCACTCCTCAAAAGGAAGGTTGGGCAATCTACTTCCATAGTGATACTGCCTCGGAAACCCAAGGAGGGGTCATTATGGTTCAAATCTGACTCCACAGCAGTGAGAGTATTGAGTAAGTGCCAATGTGACAAGAATATACCACAAATGGGATGGCTTTAACAAACAGGAGTTTATTCTTACAGTTTGGAGGCTTTAAGTCTGAGTTCAAAGTGCCAGGCTCTAGGGGCTGGGTGAAAGCCCCTCAATCTAGGGCTTCAGCTCTGCCTCCTGCTCCCAGCCCACTGAAGCTGGTGGTTTTTCTTCACTCAGCTGCTGGCTGCTGAGGCTGACAAACCCAAAGTCAACAAACCACAAGGCACAGTCCCGATATTACCAAACCACATAGCAGGCCATTGATTAAAGTCCATTAAAAGTCCCAAGATCGGCAGAGCATGGCAGGCTGCTGAACAACAACTTGGCAACATGCAGTTTTCAAGCGTGCTATAAGCTAGAGACCTTTCCCAAAGCTGTTTCTTATATATGGGAAACAGACCACAGCCCTAAGGCAGCTACTGAGCTACTCTAGTACATTCTACCGTGGAGTTAATTACCAGTCTCATCATGGGGAATAACTACATTCAGCTGCCCAGCCACTCCATCAGGCTCAGCCAAGTTGACACACAAACTTAAGCACCACAGTGACTGCATGGAACTGGAGGTAGAAGTGGGGGTTGGCTCAAAATAAGCATGAGGGATATCTCTGAGGTGATGGATATGTCCTAAAATGGACTGGGATGATGATTATACAACTCTATAAATTTATACAAATCCTTGGAATGTACATTTTAACAAGTGAATTTTATGGTAGGTAAATTATACCTCAACAATGTTAAAAAGCAAGAATCGTTCTTAAACTCTCACCACCCATCTACCAGTTTGTTGTACTGTGATGGCTTGCATGTTGCTGTGATGCTAGAAGTTCTGCCACCGGTATTTCAAACACCAGCACGGTCATCCATGGTAGACAGCTTTCAGCAGAGCTTCCAGAGTAAGGCGGACTCGGAAGAAAGATGTGGTGTCTACTTCTGAAAAAACCTGACCACTGAAAACCTTATGAATAGCAGTCAAACACTGTCTGATATAGTGCCAGAAGATGAGCCCCTCAGGTTGGAAGGCACTAAAAAATATGACCGAGGAAGAGCTGCCTCCTCAAAGTAGAGTCGACAATAATGATGTGGATGGAGTAATGCTTTCTGGACCTTCATTTGCTGATGTGAGAAGAAACAGCTGCAAATATCCATTAATAATTGGCATGTGGAATTTATGAAGAATGAATCTAGGAAAATTGGAAATCATCAAAAAGGAAATAGAACGCATAAAGATCGGTGTCCTAGGCATTAGTGAGTTGCAATGGACTGGTATTGGCCATTTTGAATCAGATGATCATAGGATAACTATGCTGGGAATGTTAAATTGAGGAGGAATGGCATCACATTCATCATTTAAAAGAACATTTCAAGATCTATTCTGTAGCATAATGCTGTCAGTGACAGTATAATATTCATATGCATACAAGGAAGACCAGTTCATAAGACTATTATTCAAATCTATGCTTGTTGTTCTTGTTATGTGCCGTTGAGTCAGACCTGATTCATAGCGACCCCTCCTTGGGTTTCCGAGGCAGTATCACTACAGAAGTAGATTGCCCAACCTTCCTTCCAAGGAGTGGCTGGTGGGTTTGAACCTCCA
>NW_006921989.1:514150-523353 GCF_000298275.1 Orycteropus afer afer
AATTTTGGTCAATGACATGAAACAAAGTATATGTGAACTGCTGTATGAAAAGTGAATTTACTCTGTAAATCTTCACCCAAATCCTAAAAAAAAAAAAAAAAAAAAGGACCAGTAGTTAAAAAATGACTCTGGAGATCACATGATAGAATTTTGCAAAAGCAATGATTTATTCATTGCAAATACCTTTTTTCAGCAACATACCTTTTTTCAGCAACATAAATAGCAATTATACATATGGACCTCAGCAGATGGAATCCACAGGAATCAAATTGACTACATCTGTAGAAAGAGATGATGGAGAAGCTCAGTATCATTAGTCAGAACAAGGCCAGGAGCTGACTATGGAATATACCATCAATTATTCCTATGCAAGTTTAGGCTGAAGCTGAGTAAAATTAAGTAAAGTCTACAAGAACCAAAATACAACTTTGGTTATATCCCACTTGAATTCAGAGACCATCTGAAGAACGGATTTGGTGCACTGAACACCAATGACTAAACATCAGATGAGCTGTGGGATGATATCAAGGACATCACACATGAAGACAGTAAAAGGTCATTAAAAGCATAGGAAATAAAAGAACGAAATGGACTTTGCTTGCCTTTGAACACACAATAGCTAAAGTGAAAGGAAGAAATGATGAAGTAAAAGGCCTGAACAGAAGATTTCCAAGGGTGGCTGGAGAAGACAAAGTAATATAATGAAATATGCCAACACCTGGAGTTAGAAAACCAAAAGATAAGAACACACTTGATGTTTCTCAAAGTAAAAGAACTGAAGAATGAACTCGAGATACAAGTTGCAACTTTAAAGGATTCTGTGGGCAAGATTGAACAATGCAGGGAGCCTCAAAAGAAGATGGAAGGAATACACAGAGTCACTGTACCAAAAAGAATTGGTTGATGTTCTACCATTTCAGGTGGTAGCATATGATCAAGAACTAATGTTATTGAGGGAAGAAGTCTAAGCTGCACTGAAAGTACTGGAGAAAAACAAGTCTCCAGGAATTGACAAAATACCCATTGAGATGTTTCAACATCTAATCCTGATGCCACATTCTTCTTCATATAGTCCAGCTTCTCAGTTTATTTGCTCAGGATACAGATTGAGTAAGTATGGTGAAAGGATAAAACCTTGATGCACACCTTTCCCGATTTTAAAGCAGGCAGTATCCCCTTTTCTGTTCTAATGACTGCCTCTTGTCTATTTATGGGTTCTGCATGACGGTGCAGCACTGCAGACGCTCACTTGTCTATGCCAAGAAAGACTGCTACCTGGCTACCAACTGGAAGAGATCAATATCTGTGCCCATTCCAAAGAAAGGTGATCCAAAGGTCCGTAGGTGGCAAGTTCATTAGAGGACATGGAATGAGGGATATCACTGCTAATGTCAGATGGATCTTGGCTGAAAGCAGAGAATACCATAAAGATGTTTACCTGTGTTTTATTGACTATGCAAAGTCATTCAACTGTGTGGATCATAACAAATTATGGGTAACATTTTGAAAAATGGGAATTCTGCAACACTTCGTTGTGCTCATGGGGAACCTGTACATAAACAAGAGGCAGCCATTAGAACAAAAAAGGGGATACTGTGTGGTTTAAGACCAGGAAAGGGGTACATCAGGGTTGTATCATTCCACCACATCTATTCAATCTCTAAACTGAGCAAATAATCTGAGAAGCTGGACTATATGAAGAAGAATGTGGCATCAGGATTAGTGGAAGACTCATGATGACACAACCTTGCTTGCTCAAAGTGCAGAAGACTTGAAGCATTTACTGATAAAGATCAAAGACTACAATCTTCATATGAATTACACCTCAACACAGAGAAAACAAAAAATCCTCCTAACTGGACCGGTAAGCAACAGCATCATAAACGCAGAAAATATTGAAGTTGTCAAGGATTTCATTTAATTTGGATCCATAATCAATGCCCATGGAAGCTACAGTCAAGAAATCAAATGATGTATTGCATTGGGCAAATCTGCTGCAAAAGATCTCTTTAAAGTGTTAAAAGACAAAAATGTAACTTTGAGGATTGAGGTGCTCTTGTCTCAAGCCGTGGTATTTTCAGTCATCTCATATGCATGTGAAAGCTGGACAATGAATTTTAGGATGACAGAAGAACTGATACATTTGAATAATGGTGTTCTCAGAAAAGAATGAATATGCCATGGCCTGCCAGAAGAATGAATGAATCTGCCTTGTAAGAAGTAGCCAGAATGCTCCTGCCAAAGAGGCAGGGAGACCGCATCTTCTGACCCCCTCTAACCCCACAAGAGGAAGACAGAATCACCAGCAGCAGCCCAAGGCCTATTCCTGCGAGGCCAGACATGCTGCCCCTCCCTCCAGCCCTTTCACCAACCCTGACACCAACCATTCCTCCCACAGCAGCCACCACCTCTCTGCTAGGTTCGCTAATTCACTGCAGTGGCCACACAGAACTCACAGATTATGGGGTTTATTAGGAAAGCAACAGGCTACAATTCAAGTTCAGAAACAAGCTCAGTCTCTCTCAGCCTGCTGTCTCTCAGCCGACAGTCTCTCTCCCAGCAGTGCATGTCTCTTGGTGTCTCAGCAGTCTGTGTCTCTCGAGGTCTCTCTCAACAGTGAGAGTCTCTCATGTCCTCAGCCACAGTGAAAGATTTTTTTTGTCCCTAGGAAGGCTCCTTTTGAGCCTGCCAAAGTGGCCAAACTAACCAATCTCAACATCAGAATTCTATACACCTGAGAGTAAGCAAACTTCCCAGAAAATTACTTTGTGCTGCTCCCAACAGAAATACCCCAGGTGGACAACTTTAACAATCAGGAGCTACTCAGTTGCTCACAGCAAATTCCACCATGAAGTTTACAAAGACTTAAGGCTAGAAAAGCCATATTATGTAATTTACTGTACTGCAGCTCCTTAGAAGAGAGGATGATGAGACTTCATGTTATCAGGAGGGACCAGCCCCTGGAGAAGGACATCATGCTTGGTAAAGTAGAGGGTCAGTGAAAAAGAGGATGTCCTTCCATGAGATGGACTGACACAGTGGCTGCAGCAATGGGCTCAAACAGAGCAATCATTGTGAGGATGGTGCAGGACTGGGCAATGTTGCATTTTCTTGTCCATAGGATGGTTATGAGTCAGCCAACTCAATGACTGACACCTAAAAGCCATAGTTCTTTTCTTTCTTTTTTTTTTTTAAATTGTGATTTGGGTGAAAATTTACAGAGCAAATTCACTTTCCATACAGCAGTTCACATACACTTTGTCTCATGATGACATTGACTACAATTTACCACAATTCAACAGCTACCCTTCCATTTCCCCCCAAAAGTCACATCTTCCCTGTGTCCATCCCTCCATGTACTCCTGCCCCCTGAGCTGTCTCCCTGTGCATAAACAGCTCTTCTTTCTCCCATGATTGTTCTCTCCAAGGAGTGTATCTACCTCAGGTAAATGTTCAACTCAAAAATCAGTAGTTCTTAAACCTTGCCTACAAGCTCCCTCCTCTGATGGATCCAACAATTCATTAATTTAAGAGTGAGCACCTCCTTAAATCAACATCCCTAAGTCTTGCCTTACCTCACTCCAGCATCCTTTACCTTTCCTTCTGAGTCCCTGGGTGGCACAAATCATTAAGTGATGGGTTACTAATGGGAAGGTTGGTGGTTTGAATCTTCCCAGAGGGGCCTTGGAAAAACGACTTGGAGATATACTTCTGAAGGGTCACAGCCATTGAAAACTCTATGGAGCACAGTTCTACTTTGACACACACGGGGTCTCCATGAGTTAGAATCAACTTGATGGCAACTGGTAGATAGTTTGTTGTTGTTGTTTGTGCCGTCAAGTCGGCCCCAACTCATAGTGACCCCTCCTTGGGTTTCCGAGGCAGTATCACTACAGAAGTAGATTGCCCAACCTTCCTTCCGAGGGGTGGCTGGTGGGTCTGAACCGCCAGCCTTCTGGTTAGCAGTCAAGTGCTTTAGGCATTATGCTACCAGAGCTCCCGGTAGATAGGTAGGTACCTTTTCTTCTCCATCCCTACTCTTTCATCCAAACCAGCACCAATGCTTGCTGATCTGATGCAGAAAATAGCTCCAGAAAGTGAGTCCTCCCCTCCATCACCACCATTACTCTAAGCACAGTGTTGGGGATGCACCAAAAGAATGGTTTTCCCCTTAAATTTCCCAAGAGGAAATTAAAATCATAATCCAATTGCTAGGGATTATTGAGCACTTATCATGTGGTCAGATGGTTCAGTGCCTAAGGCATTTGACTGCTAACCAGAAACGTGACAGGTCAGACCCACCAGCAGCCACAGACGGAAGTTGGGGCAATCTACTGCCGTAAAGATTTATAGCCTTGGAAACCCAACGGGGGTCACTATGAGTTGGAATCAACTCCATGGCAGTGGGTTTCTGTTGTTGTTCTTGTTTTTATCATGTGGTAAGCACCATTTGTCATGATATAGATGTAAACACTCATTTAACCCTCAGAACATCCCTATCAAGTAGATTATTCTAATTTCTATTTTAAAGATGAGAGAATAAAGGCACAGAGAGGCTAAGTAATATCCTCAAAGTATCCAGTATTTGAGCCAGGCAGTGGGCTCTGGAGTACACATAATACCAGGCCAACTAGACATAGCCATAGAGGAAAAAGATGAGTTTTGATCCCTACTCACACTAGATACAAAAATCAATTCCAGACAGATTGTACATATAAAAGTGAAAGAGAAATAATAAAGCTTTTAGAATAAAACATACAAGAATATCTTCATGACTCTGGAATAGTCAAAGATTTCTTAAACAGGACATTAGCAAGCACTAACCATGAAAGAAAAAACATTATGATTTGAACTACATTTATATTAAGAAATTCAACATCCAAGGTATAACATCTGGTCTCTATTCACCTAGAGCAACAAAGGAAGGAAAGTCAGGAATAGGAGGCCAAAATGGAACAGCATGGCTAATTGCCTCCATGAACAACTGCCTTCTTTGCCATGAGACCAGAACTGACTGGGGCCCAGCTACCATCAGTGAACATTTTGATCAAAGATTCCATAGAAGAATTCTGATCAAAAAAGGGGGAAAGGCAGAACCGAATTACAAACAGTCATGGAATCTAGACTTTCTGGAGGCACTGCACTGGATGAAACCCCAAAACCATTGCCCTTAGATAGTCTTGACATTTTAAACCAAAAATATCTCCTAAAGTTTCCTTTAAACCCAATGACAGTTTAGTTTAATTAGTGAAGAATGTCTGGCTTGAGCATTGCGCTCTTTTAAGGAACTATCTGTAGGGGATCAAAATGACAAGAGAAACTTGAAAAGTTAGATCGGAAGCTTAGGGGGCAGAGAGTTTATGTCAATGGGAGAGAAACAAGTCAGAAAAGGAGGGAGGAAATGGTTGCACAACTTGCAGAATGTAACCTATGTCACTGACTTGTACATGTAGAAATTGTTGAACTGGTGTATGTTTTGCTGTGTATATTTTCAACAACAATAGTTTTAAATAAAGAAATGTTGATGGAAAGATACCATTAAGAGAATGAAAAATTAAATCACTGGGTAGGAGAAGATATTTTAACACTTATGTCCAACAAGAATTCATATTCCAAATATAGATCGATATCTATGCAGATAGATATCTATCTATATGTATAGAGATAGATAGGTAAATATGTGTGGACCCACACCACATTCCTACAAATCAATAAGAAAAAGGCACACAGCCTATTAAAAAACTGAGCAAAAGACTTGAACAGATGCTTCACAAAATGGTTCCAAATAGTTAAATAAATTTATAATAATGTGCTTGTCATGGATTGCATTGTGCCCCTCCAAAATCTGTGTCAACTTGGCTGGGCTATGATTCTCAGTGGTTTAGATGTTACATAATGATGTAACATGGCAGATATGTAATGACACCCCATGAAGTGATCTGATGTGATAAGCCAATCAGGTATAAAAGCATTAAGATTAAGGGTGGGTTCTAACCTCCTTAGTCCCATCACAGCCCTGATGAGATGTAAAAGGAGCTTCCTTGGGGTATGGCCTGCAACACCTTTTATCTTACAAGAGATAAAAGGAGAGAGAAGGGAGAAGAAAGCAGGGACCTACTACCACTGAAAAAGAAGAGTCAGAAATAGAGCATCCTTCAGACCCAGGGTCCCTGCACTGGGATCCTCCTACGACCAAGGGAAACAAGGAGAGAGACAGCCTTCCCCTAGAGCTGGCACTCTGAACTCAGACTTCGAGCCTTCTAAAGTGTAAGAGAATAAATTCTGTTTGTTAAAGGCATCCACTTTGGGTATTTCTGTTTTAGCAGCACTGGAGAACTAAGACAGTGCTCCACATCATCAACAATCATCAGGAAATGCAAATCAAATCCACAATATGATACCTCTACACACTTACCAAAATGTCTAAAATGGAGAAGAAAGACAACACCAAGCGTTGGTAAGGATGTGCAGCAACTGGAATGCTCACACACTGCTGGTGGGAGTGTAAATTAGTACCATCCTTTGGATGACTGTTAGGAATATCTTCTAAAGAACAAAATATGTGTCCCCCAATACCATTCTATGGGAGCTCTGGTAGCATAGTGCCTAAGGCATTTGACTGCTAACCAGAAGGCTGGCAGTTCAAACCCACCAGCCGCTCCTCAGAAGGAAGATTAGGTAATTTATTTTTGTAGCGATACCACCTTGGAAACCCAAGGAGAGATTGCTATGAGTCGGAGCCAACTCAACAGCAGTGAGTTTGCTAATACCATTCTATGGCCAAAATATTGAACAATGAAGGAAGCATCAAAAGAAGATGGAAGAAATACACAGAGTCAGTGTACCAAAAAGAATTGGCTGATGTTCAATGATTCAGGAAGTAGAATATGATCAAGAAGCAATGATACTGAAGGAAGAAGTCCAAACTGCACTGAGGGCACTGGCGGAAAACAAGGCTCCAAGAATTGACAGAATACTGGCCGAGATGTTTCAACAAGTGAATACAACACTGGAAGTGCTCACTTTTATGTTTTATGCCAAGAAACTTGGAAGACAACTATCTGGCCAAATATCTGGAACAGATCCTATCTAGGCACATTCCAAGGAAAGGTGATCCAAAAGAATGCAGGAATTAGCAAACAATCCAATAGAATGCAGACATTATCAAATGGTATCTTATGCAAGTAAAATCTCACTGAGGATAATTCAAAAACATTTGCAGTAGTACATTGACAAGGAACTGACAGAAATTCAAGCTGGATTCAG
The DNA here is from genome assembly GCF_000298275.1 of Orycteropus afer afer. Lineage (NCBI taxonomy): Eukaryota > Metazoa > Chordata > Mammalia > Tubulidentata > Orycteropodidae > Orycteropus > Orycteropus afer. Next base: position 521,417 of record NW_006921989.1, read on the forward strand.
AAGAGGACATGGAACGAAGGATATCATTACTGATGTCAGATGGGTCTTGCCTTAAAGCAGGGAATACCAGAAAGATGTTTACTTGAGTTTTATTGACTTTGCAAAAGCATTCGTCTGTGTGGAGCATAAAAATTATGGATAACATTTTGAAGAATGGGCATTCCAGAACATTTATTTGTGTTCATGTGGAACATGTACATAGACCAAGAAGCAGTCACTCAAACAGAACAAGGGGATACTGTGTGGTTTAAAATAAGGAAAAGTGTGCATCAGGGTTGTATCCTTTCACCATATTTATTCAATCTGTATGCTGAGCAAATAATCCAAGAACATGGACTATATGAAGAAGAATATGGTGTCAGGATTGCAGGAAGACTCATTAAGATCCTGCAACATGCAGATGACACAACCTTACTTGCTAAAAGTGAGAGGACTTGAAGCTTTTACTGATGAAGATCAAAGACTACAGCCTTCAGTATGGATTCCACCTAAACATAAAGGAAACAAAAATCCTCACAACGGGACCAATAAGCAACATCATCATAAATGGAGAAAGTATTGAAGTTGTCAAAGATTTTACTTTACTTGAATCCACAATCAATGCCCCTGGAAGCAGCAGTCAGGAAATCAAACGATGTATTGCTTTGGGCAAATCTGCTGCAAAAGACTTCTTTAAAGTGTTAAAAGCAAGCATGTCACTTTGAGGACTAAGGTGTGCCTGACCCAAGCCCTGTTGTTGTTGTTGTTGTTAAGTGCTGTTGAGTTGTTTCTGACTCATAGCGACCCCATGCACAGCGGAATGAAACTGCCCCATCTCAAGCCAGCCTCATGATCTCTGCTATACTTGAGCCCACTGTCACAGCCACCGTGTCAATCCATCTCGTTGAAGGCCTCCCCCTCTTTCGTCGACCCTCCACCTTACCAAGCAGGACATCCTTCTCCAGGGAACGGTCCCTTCTGACAACATGACCATTGTAGGTGAGATGAAGTCTGGCCATTCTCACTTCCAAGGATCATTTCGGCTGCACTTCCTCCAGGACAGATTGTTAGTTCTTTTAGCAGCCCATGGTACTTTCAGCATTCTTTGCTAGCACCACAACTCAAAAACATCAATCTTCTTTGGCCTTCCTTATTCATTGTCCAGCTCTCATATGCATATGAGGCGATTGAAGATATCATGGCTTGTGTCAGGCACACCTTAGTCCTCAAGGAGACATCCTTGCTCCTCAGCACTTGAAACAGTTCCTTCGCAGCTGACCTGCCCAGTGCTACACGTCATGTAATGTCCTGACGTCTGTTTCCATTGGCATCGATTGTAGAACCAAGCAATGTGAATTCTTTGACAACCTCAATCTTTTCTCCGTTTATTGTGATGCTGCTTTTGGTCCAGTTGTGAGGATTTTTTTCTTTATATTGAGATGTAATCCATACTGCAGACTGTATTCTTCAATCTTCATCAGTACGTGTTTCAAGTCATTCTCACTTTCAGCAAGCCAAGTTGTGTCGTCAGTGTATCTCAGGCTGTTAATGATTCTTCCTCCAATCCTGATGCCACATTTTTCTTTATATAGTCCAGGTTCTCAGATTATTTGCTCAGCATACAGATTGAATAAGTGTGAGGAAAGGATACAACCCTGACACACTCCCTTCTTGATTTTAAACCATGTAGTTTCCCCTTGTTCTGTTTGAACATCAGCCTCCTGGTCAAGGTACAGATTCCTCATGAGTACAATCAAGTGTTTGGGAATTCCCATTCTTCTCAGTGTTATTCATAATTTGTCATGATTCACACAATCAAATGCTTTGCACAGTCAATAAAACACAAATATCTTTCTAGTATTTTTTGCCTTGAGCCAAGATCCATCTGAGAGCAGCTATGATATCCCTTGTTCCACATCCTCTTCTGAATCCAGCTTGCACCTCTGGAAGTTCTCTGT
>NW_006921989.1:524653-539411 GCF_000298275.1 Orycteropus afer afer
TGCATGTTCCGGTCAATTTCAGACTGCAGAAGTTGATAAAAATCTTCAATTTCCTCATCTTTGGCTTTGGTGGTTGGTGCATAAATTTGAATAATAGTCGTATTAACGGGTCTTCCTTGTAGGCATATGGATATTATCCTATCACTGACAGCATCGTACTTCAAGACAGATCTTGAAACATCCTTTGTGATGATGAATGCCATGCCATTCCTCTTCAAACTGTCATTCCCAGCATAGTAGATCATATGGTTGTCTGATTCAATATGGCCAAAACCAGTCCATTTCATCTCACTAATGCCTAGGATGTCCATCTTTATGTGTTCCATTTCATTTTTGACAATTTCTAATTTTCCTAGATTCATACTTTGTACATTCTATGTTCCAATGATTAACAGATATTTGCAGCTGTTTCTCCTCAATTTGAGTGGTGCTACGTCAGCAAATGGAGGCCTCGAAAGAGGCCCAAGCCACAGTGTTTTCAATCACCTCATATGCATGCGGAAGCTGGACAATGAATGAACATGACCAAAGAAAAGTTGATGCATTTGAATTATGGTGTTTGTGAAAAATATTGAATATACCATAAACTGCCAGAAGAAGGGACATGTCTGTCTTGGAAGAAGTACAGCCAGAAGGTGCCTTAGTATAGGAAATGGTGGGACTGCAGCTCACATACTTCGAACTCAAGCACAGCAGTGATGGGGAGGATGGTGCAGGACCGGGCAATGTTTTGTTCTGTTGTACGTTCTGTTGTTCTGGAGCCGCCGTGAGCCAGAACTGGCTGGACAGCACCAAATAACAACATGATCTAACAATTCCACTCCCAAGAATGTACATATGTACCTGACAGAAATGCAAATATTCATTCATTAAGCAGATAATTAACAGACATTCAATATCAGAGTGCTTATATTAGCCCTGTTAGTATCAGCCACAATCCTAAATGCCCCCAAAATTGTAAAATAAATATACTGTGTGTGGAAGTTAAGTTTGTGTGTCAACTTGGCTGGGCCTGGTTGAGTGGCTGGGTAGCTAGTGGTAGCATTCCCCATGATGAGACTGGTCATCAACTCCATGGTAGAATCTACTGTGAGCAGCTGAGTCTGCTTTAGGGATGTGGTCTGCTTCTCGTATATAAGAAACAGCTTTGGGAATGGTCTCTAGCTTATGGCACGCTTGAACCCTGCATATAGCCATGTCGTTGTCCAGCAGTCTGCCCTGTCTGCCAACCTTTAGACTTTCAATGGACTTGAATTAATGGCCTGCCATGTGGTTTGGTAACATCGGGACTGTGCCTTTTTACTTGTCAACCTTGGGCTTGTCAGTCTCAGCAGCCAGCAGCTGTCTGAGGGAAGAAACGCCTCTAGCTCCAGTGGGCCGGGAGCAAGAGGCAGAACTGAAGCCTAAGGTTGAGGGGCTTTCACCCAGCCCCTAGAGCCTGGCACTTTCAACTTGGACTTACAGCCTCCAAACTGTAAAAGAATAAATTCCTGTTTCTTCAAGCCATCCCATTTGTGGTACATTCCTGTCAGAGTGGCATAGGTAACCAGAACACTGCGAAACACAGTAAAGAAAAGAAAACAAAGTACCACAAGACAATAATTTGAAAGTGTCTCTCAAGCATAATGTTGAGCAAAAGAAGGTAGGTACAAAATCTACATACTTAATCATTTCATTAAGTTAAACGCAGGCCAAACCAATCCATGGTGAGAGAAGACAGCCTAGTAGTTACACTTGGGGGGTGGGTAGCAACTCGGCGGGCAGGAGGGAGCATCTGTGCTCCTCTTTCAAAGTTCTGCTTCTTGCTCGGGTGCTAGTAACACACTATCACTTCATGACAATTTGTCAAGCCACACCCTGATGCTTGTGCACTTCTCTATAGATATGTTTCACAATAAAAATGTTTACTTAAAAATATGAGTGAAGGTATCAGTTATGAAAACATCAGTTACATCTCTGTTTTATTTCCAGCAGGTTAAAAATGATAAATCTTTCCAATAAGCTAGAAAACACAAGCAAGAAAAACCAAGAGACTTTTGCAACAAATCAACTGCCTTCTGTCCAATGGGCTCATCTGCCCTCCTTGGTGTTGTTTCCCACATAAATAAGGCATGTTCGTGCTCAGGCACACACAGTCAACAAATGACGTTAGCCTGGTTTTAGTTTCTTTCCTGGTTACAGCAAGTTTTTGAAAATGGCATTGAAACATGTCCTCCTTTTTTTCGCTCCCTGGAAGTCTCTTAGCTCCGTAACTCTCCTTACTGCCATGGAGTCAACTCTGACTCATAGCGACCACCATTGGGTTTCCGATGCTGTACATTTTTACAGAAGCAATCTATCTCATCTTTCTTTAGTGGAGCAGCTGGTGGGTTTGAACAACTGACCTTTTAGTTAGCAGCCAAATGCCTTAACCACTACACTACCATCGCTCCATATGCCTTTGCTGGTATCTTTATTTTCGCACTTGGTTCAGAATCCCAGGAGGAGGTTAAATGAGTAAGGAACCTTTGTGGAGGATCTTGGAGAAAACAGATAATTAGAGTTGCACCCTCCACCCCAGCAAATGTTAGTCCTGCTATGCTTCTGGCTGTCACCAACTTGCCTGAGGCTTGATCAGCTCCTGAAAGAATTCTGTCTTTGCATCTTTAGTCTCCCCACTCCAGTCTGTCCTCACATCAGAGCCAGAGGGACTGTCTCACACTCAAATTCAATCACATTTCTTTTATGCCTTAAAACTTTCTACATAACACACACACACACACACACACACACATATCTCTCCATGGCTCCCTATTGTCAGCTCAATAAATCTTAGAATCCTTACCATGACTTTCAAGGTTATGTTACAACCTACCTTTCCAAGTTCACCTGCTATCTCACCTCTGCCAGGTACACCAACCACACTCCAACCTAGTCAGTTTCCTTTTAGATCTTCTAAGCTTGGCCAACGACCTTCTTCTACATAGGATGTTCACTCTCAAATCTTCAGTCACTCAGCCTTCAAGGCCCATCCAAATGTCACCTCCTCTAGGAAGCCTGATTGCTTCTTGCCACTTTGCACATTGTTCCATGTGCCTGCTGCACGTCTCCTGGACAAGTCTCCTGGACCTGACTGTGACAGCTGCTCCACAGCAAGGCTCTATCACACCTCTCCACAGCCCTAGTGCCTCGCTCATTGTCTATCACATAGAAATCACTACAGAAATCAGGAATAGAATGAATCTGGCTCGTCGTATGCTCACCATGGATTTTTCTTGGGAATCACAGTGACTCTCTTGGAGCCTGAAAAGGGAGAAGCTATATGCCATTTCCTTCAATGGCCTCAACTGACTTTGCCTTTTGGTTTCTTTCTTCTCATGTTGCGACACGTTTTCTCATCTGCCAAGCAGGTGTTAGATGTTAGTTTCCCAAGCTTGTTAGAAGTGTGTGTAAAGTAAGAGTGAGCAGGCACTGAGAGCTAACTGGGATTCCCAGAACAAACATGGACAAGCTTTTGCAGACAGACTTTATGAAATCTATTCTGACTGCTCTCTGCTTGGTTTTGGTTTCTTCTTGGTTTGCAGCTGAGTTTGGGATGGATAAATTGTGAGACAGACCTGGGACTCCACCCTAGGGGTAAAGACATGTCGATGTTCTCAGACAGGGGCTCCCTAAGGTTGGGAGAAAGTTTCCTGCTCTTGTCACAGCTCTTCTCACCAACACAGCCAGGTTCAACTTCTCCAGAGAAGTTAAGCTTTCACCCTACCCCTTGAGAGTGTGAACTGTCACCTAGCCCTTGGTGTGCAGAATAAGGCTTGAAACACAGAAGGCTCTCAATCAATGCTTTCTAGATGAATGTATGGAGTCCCATGGAGTGTGGTTTGGTTGGTTTACGGTGGTGCAGACGGTTAACATGCTTAGCTGCTAACAGAGAAGTCAGAGGTTCGAGTCTACCCAGAGACAATCTGCTTCAGAAAAATCAGTGGGGGGAACTCCATGGAGCACAGGTCTGCTCTCTCACACCTGGGGTCATCACGAGTTAGAACCGACTCGACAGTGAATGGTTTAGATGAATAAATGAAGGCATGAGCAGGAGAAAACACCACATTACTGCCTCCCAGGCACTTAGACTGAACTTTGGGGACAAAAAGTCATTGCCCATCCTCAGCCATTGGGCTTGTGCAAAATCCACATGCTCTCACGTGGTGGGCATACATGGACACAGAGTCACTGTGCACTCACACACACAGGTAGTAACTGCACACAGACACAATTATGACACACACATGTCACTGTGCTCAGCTTGGCCAGTGCTGTGTACATATCCCTAAACATACACACATGGTCCCTGAATGTACACACACGGTCCCTAAACATGAGACCATCTGTACTACAGACACATGCAGAGGTAGGCTTTGCACACATAGGCCCCGCACACAGTCCCATGGTCCCTCCATGCATGGCCAGGGTCAGGGTATTGAGTGAGGCGTTGCCTTGGACACACAATTTAAGGGGGGAGGGGCAAAAATTTAGTAATCAAGATAAATTATATTTTAATGCAGTATTTTAAAAAATCAAAATGAACGCAGAAAAATCCACCATATTGCATATGGAGAACATAATAATGTCATTGCATTTTACACACAAAAATGATCGAAATGGCATATATTTGTTGTATATATTTTACCACAATAAGGGGGCGGTGGTGATTCAGTGGTAGAAGTCTCACTTTCCATGTGGGAGACCTGGGTTCCATTCCCACCCATGGACCTCAAGTGCAGTCACCACTGGTCTGCCAACGGAAGCTTGCACGTCGCTGTGATGTTGGACAGGGTTCAGCAGAGCTTCCAAATGAAGACAGACTGGGAAGAAAGGCCTGGTGATCTACTTCCAAAAAAAATCAACCAAAGAAAACCCTATGGATCACAACGGTCTCAATAGTTAACAACAACCACACACACACACACACACACGCATCTATGATAAATAAAGCATCAAGTTTTAAGTAAATATAGGATCCAATCATGTACTACATTTGAATTATGGTGTTGGTGAGGAGTATTGAATTACCATGGACTATGAGAAGAACGAACAAATCTGTCTTGGAAGAAGTACAGCCAGAATGTTCCTTGGAAGCAAGGATGGTGAGACATTGTCTCACATATTTTGGATGTGTTATCAGGAAGGACCAGTCCCTGGACATCATTCTTGGTAAAGTAGAGGGTCAGCAAGAAAAGGGAAGACCCTCAATGACGTGGACTGACACTGTAGTAGTTGTTTGCGTGTCAGCCTGGCTGGGCCTGGTTGAGTGGCTGGGCGGCTGGTGGTAGTTATTCCCCATGATGAGACTGGCAATCAACTCCATGCTGGGATCTACCACAAGCAGCTAAGTAGCTGCCTTTGGGATGTAGTCTGCTTCCCGTATATAAGAAGCAGCTTTGGGAATGGTCTCTAGACTATGGCACGCTTGGACCCTGCATGTAGCCATGTCATTATTCAGCAGCCTGCCATGCTCTGCCGACCTTGGGACTTAGAATGGACTGAAGTTAATGGCCTACGTGTGGTTTGGTAACATCGGGACTGTGCCTTTTTACTTGTCAACCTTGGGCTTCTCAGCCTCAGCAGCCAGCAGCTGTCTGAGTGAAGAAATGCCTCTAGCTCTAGTAGGCCAGGAGTAGGAGGCAGAGCTGGACCCAAGGCTGAGGGGCTTTCACCCAGCTCCTAGGGCCTGGCACTTTGAACTTGGACTTAAAGCCTCCAAATTGTGAGAGAATAAGCTCCTGTTTGTTAAGGCCATCCCATTTGTGGTATATTCCTGTCAGAGCGGCACTAGGGAACCAGAACAGACACAGTGGGTACAGCAGTGGGCTCAAACACAATGATTGTGAGGATGGCTCAGGACCAGGCAGTGTTTTGTTCTGTACGTGGGGTCGCTGTAAGTCAGAACTGACTCATACCTAACAACAACAACAAGAAGCACGGACTTGCATAACTCATCTCAGTTACCTCAGCCTAGTCCTGATCCTTGTCTGTCTTTACAATTTTGATATTTTATTGTATTTTGGGGGGAATACATTTTGAATAATATTGGGCTAGAATGCTTACATTGGCCACTGAGTATTCTTGGTGTTCCTTTTAATTTTTCACTTGGCGTGAGTGCCTCAATCACCTCACCCTGGTCCAGGCGCTGACACACCACCCAGACATGTGCACTCACGCCCCTTCATTTAACAGTCACACGGACACACAGTCTCTGCACAAACCGCATTCCACCACTAGGTGTCGCTTCAGCCCCCTTATCTTCGCTTCAGCCCCAACCTTGCAGTTCTCTAGGAAGAAAATGTGCAATTCACTTATTCCTTAGCAGTCCTTCAGATTTCCTTTTACTTTCCTCCTACTGGGACATTTGCATTTTCTTAAGGAGCCCCGGAAAACAGTGTCTTAATTCCAAATGTTAGGTGCCAGCGAGTCAGCTCTGACTCACAGTGACCCCATGTACAACAGAAGGAGACACTGCCCGGTCCCGCGACATCCTCACAATCACTGCCATGCCTGAGCCCATCGTCGCTGCAAGCACTGTGCAATCTATCTCACCGAGGGTTTTCCCTCTTGTTTTTGCTAATCCTCTAGTTTACCAAGCATGATACCCTTCTCCAGGGGCTAGTGCCTTCTGACAACATGACCAAAGTACGAGAGATGAAGTCTGGCCATTCTCAATTCTAAGGAGCATTCCAGCTGCACTTCCTTCAAAGAGTAGAGCCCTTTAATGGAGGCATTTCACGCATAGGTCCAGAAAATGGACTTTCCTAATGGCTTCCAACCCAGGAGTGATGCTGGGCCCATCTTGTCCAAAGTAAGGATTGTTCCCCTAATCTTCAGGCACAAGAGTCCAACAGTTTGAGAAAGAAGCTAGGCAGACCACAACTCTGTGTGTGTGTGTGTGTGTGTCATCACCCTTCTGTCAGTTTGTTGTACTGTGCTAGCTTGTGTGTTGCTGTGACGCTGAACGTTAATGCCAATGACATTTCATATCCCAGCAGGGTCACCCATTGTGGCAAGTTTCAGCAGAGCTGCTAGATTGAAATAGACTAGGTAATCCACTTCTGAAAACAGCCAATGAAAACCTTGTGGGTCACAAGAGAACACTGTCTGACACAGTGCTGGGGACGAGCCTCTGGATGGAAGGCACTCAAAGTATACAGTGGCCCCAACGGTGACCTCGAGTATGCTATCAGTCATGCAGATGGAGCAGGGCTGGACAGAGTTTCACTGTGTTGTTCATGGGGTCGTCATGAGCTGGAGTCAACTGGACAGCAACTAACGATCCATTCATTTACTCAACAAATATTTGTTAAGCACCTACTGTGTGCCAGGCTCCGTTCTAGGCACTGGAGACACAACAAAGTCCTCAGGAGGGGAGCCAGACAATGAACGACTATACAAATCATGGAGAGGTAGCAACAAGTAGTACAGAGAAAACTAACACAGGATAAGAGCACAGAGGGTGGCGATGGGATTGGGGATATTTGAGATGGTTGGTCAGGACAGGCCTCCCTGAAGCAGCGATGTTTCAGCAGATACCTGAAGGAGCAGAGAGAGATGGAGCTAGCTAGGAGAACAGTGTTCCAGGTAGAAGGAATGGCAAGTGTAAAGGCCCTGAGGCATGAGATCCCAACTGATCTACTCCTCCCCCTCATACTATGGGAACCCAAGGAAAGAGGTGGTCCCAAACCTAGATAGTGCTAAAATGTCACTAGATCTTAGGAAGGACTTCCATGTAGTGAGGGAGAGGGCATCTTCCCCACAGGGAAGATGGTGGGGCTTTGAGCTGGTAAACCTTCTGGAAGTCCCTATGTCCCTCATGGGTCAGATACTAGAACACCTAGAAGACACACTGGATGGATGGATGAATAGATGATAACTTTGATGAGTCCTGTCAGAGTCAAATCCAAACTCCAGCTCACAGGCCACACACTCCAATGTGGTCTGGCCCCTCTTGGCTTTCCTGTCTTCATCTCTCCCCACTGACTCCCTGGCTCACTTCTCTTCAGTCCCATTGGCCTCCTCATTGCTCCTCAAACACTCCAAGTTCATTCCACTTCAGGGCCTTTACATTTGCTGTTCCCCTGCCTGGAATACTTTTCCTCCCAGATATATCCACAAAGCTCCTTCCCTCACCTCCTTCAGTTGTCATCTCCGATAGACTCTCCTTACAGATACCTTCCCTGATCGCTACAGTTCATCACTCTTTAATCCCCTTTGTTGTTATTCTTAGGTGTCATCCAATCATTTCTGACTCATAGCAACTCCACATACAACAGAATGAAACATTGCCTGGTCCTGTGCCGTCCTCACAATCATTGCTACGTTGGAGCCCATTCTTGCCCAGATGGTGTCAATCCATCTCATTGAGTGTTGCTGTTGTTGCTGTTATGTGCCATCAAGTCAGACCTGACTCATAGCAACCCCTCCTTGGGTTTCCGAGGTGGTATCTCTATGGAAGTAGATTGTCCAACCTTCCTTCCAAGGAGTGGCTGGTGGGTTTAAACCGCAAACTGTCTGGTCAGCAGTCAAGTACCTTAGGCACTATGCTACCAGAGCTCCTTCTCATTGAGGGTCTTTCTCTTTTTTGCTGACCATCTACTTTACCAAGAATTATGTCTTTCTCTACGGACTGGTCCCTCCTGATAACATATCTGAAATACATAAGATAAAGTCCTGTCATCCTCACATCTATGGACTTCTTCCAAGACAGAGTTGTTCATTCTATGGAATATACAACTTGGATCTGACTTGAAGGCAGCGAGTTTGGTTTTTTGTTTGTTTGTTTGCTTCCATGAGTGTTGATGTGGATTAAAAACAAAACAAAACAAAACAAAACTCACTGCTGTACAGTCGGATCCGACTCATAGTGACCCCTCCTTGGGTTTCTGAGGTAGTATCACTATGGAAGTAGATTGCCCAACCTTCCTTCCAAGGAGTGGCTGGTGGTTTTGAACCGCCAGCCTCCTGGTTATCAGTCAAGTGCCTTAGGCACTACGCCACCAGAGCTCCTCAATTGTGGATCCAAGTGAAATGAAATCCATGACAACTTTAGTCTTTTCTCCATTTATCATGATGTTGCTTCTTGGTCTACTTGTGAGGATTTTTGTTTTCTATATGTTAATGTGCAATCCATACTGACAGCTGTAGACTTTGATCTGCATCAGTAAGTGCATCAAGTCCTCTTCACTTTCAGCAAGCAAGACTGTGCCATATCACAGATTTTTAATGAGTCTTCCTCCAGTCCTGATGCCATATTCTTCATATAGTTGGTTAGTATGTAGATTAAATAGTATGCTGAAAGGACACAACCTTGATGCACACATTTCTCAATTTTTATGCCATGCAGTATCCCCTTGTTCTGTTTGAACAACTGCTTCTTGGTCTAGGTGCAGGTTCCATTTAACACAATGAAATGTTCTGGAATTCCTATTCTTTGGAATGTTGTTCATAATTTGTTATAATCCACACAGTCAAATGCTTTTGTCAGTCAGTAAAGTACAAGTAACCATCTGTCTGGTATTCTCTGCTGTCAGCCAAGATCCACCTGACATGAGCAATGACATCCCTCATTCCACGTCCTCTTCTGAATCCAGCTTGAATTTTTGGCAGTTACCTGTCGATGTACTGCTGCAACCATTTTTGAATTATCTTCAGCAAAACTTTACTTGTGTGTGATATTAATGATATGGTTTGATAATTTCCTCATTCTGTTGGATCACCTTTCTTTGGAATGGGCACAAAGATGGATCTCTTCCAGTTGGCTGGCCAGGAAGCTGTCTTCCAAATTTCTTTGCATAGCCGAGCGAGTGCCTCCAGCACTTGCTTGTCTAATCCTCCTTACCCTATTCATTATCCTTCACGCCACATGCATTGCATTAGATATTTCTCTGGTTATTTTCTTTATCACTTGTCAGGTCAGCTTCAAGATGGCAGAAATTTTAACTGCTTGGCTCACAGCTGTATCTCCAGAGCTTAATAATATCTGGTGACTGAATGAGGGGACAAATGACTTCTCGGAGGAATCCCAGATGATCCCAGGGTCTGTCAGGGGCAGGAAGGAAAGCCATGGAGGAGACAATGGGAAGCAGGGTATCCTATCTCACCTCACTCCAGGATACGCCCTCCGTCCCTTTAGATGCCAAGCTGGGTGGGCAAGCATAGGGGTTGAGACAGTTTCAGGAACCTAGCTGCCTGGAGACACTGCTGCCCTTGACATGACCCCATCAGTCCGGCCCCAAACAGATTACCTCAGTCAGCTCCACCACTACTTACTGTTTAGCCCCGCCTTCATTGGCCCTTACATAGTGCTGCCGCCAATCACTCCCGTTTAACCCTGCCCCAGTTTATTCCCACCAGAAAGCAGCTTCCTCCCAGCGTGGGGTCAATCATCTCTACCAGCAAACTCTCCGGCACCTCAGCCAATCAAGCAGGGGAGGGGAAACCTAGAGTTCTCCCTGGGGGCAACTGCTCCTAGGAGCTGTCAGGGACGGGGAGAACCCACCTGGTGGTGGTCTTAAGTATCCTTCTTGGAAACCAGCTTCAACTTGGCTCCTGGTTCATTTTTTCTAGCAGTCTCTGTGTGTGTGTCTGTGTGTGTGTGTCTTTGGGTCTCTTGACTCTCTCATCCATCTCTCTCTGCTTGTTTCTGAATCACAAGGCAGTTGAGAACCTGCTGTTTGCCAGCCTGATGCTAGACACTAAACATACTCCCTGACACACCCAATGCATAAGGCTAGACACTAAACATACTCCCTGACACCCCACAATCTCTCCTCTCGGCCTGGAAACGCTTCCATCCACAGTCTAACCCTCATCCCTCCAATTCCTCCTCAGGGTGGGTACAGGAGCCCATTCCTTTTGTCCTTGACCAGGAAAAGGAAGGTACTAGGACTGTGTCTCCCAAATGTTGACCTGCAATCTCCTACTAGTGACGTCTTCACAGGTACTGTCCCCAGCCATGCCACTGGGTCCCTTCTGACTCCCGGTGATGCCATGTGTGTCTGAGTGGAACTGTGCTCCACACGGTTTTTCAGTGGCTGATTCTTTGGAAGTAGATGATCAGGCCTTTCTTCCCAGGTGTCTTCAGGTGGATTTGAACCAGTGAATTATCTGTTTGCACCACTCAGGGACTCCCTCCATGGAAGTAAAGCCCAAAAACTAAACCCACTGCCATTGAGTCAATTCTGACTCCTAGGGACCCCATAGAACAGAGTAGAACTGCCCCCTTTGGATTTCCAAAGTTATAAATCCGCACAGAAGCAGACCGCCCCATCACAGAGCGGCTGGTGAGTCAGAACTGCTGACCTTTGGGTTAGCAGCCAAATACCTTAACTACTGTGTCACCAGAGCTTGTAGAGGTGGATTATTTAACAAACGGGGAACCATGTGGGCTCAGGAGCCAGAACACCTCGGTTCAGCCCTCGCTCTGACACTCCCGAGCTGTCTGAACTTGAACAGGTGGCTTAACTTTTCTGTGCTTCAATTTCTTCACCTGTAAAATGAGGGTAATGGCAACACCCATTGAAGGTGCTGGAAGGATTACATGCTTTAATCCATGCTGTATGCTTGAAACAGCTCCCTGCATGTCATAAGCACTCAATACATTTTTACTGTTTTTGATCCCAGCTCTCCTCTGATCTACAGATCTGAGATAAGAAAGATGCTCCCACCCTCAAAATGGAGGAGAGAAGATATTTCCCAGTAGCTGAAGAAAACTTGGGACTTCCCTAAATTTTGCGAGCCCCCCCACAGGGGACGGCATAACATTGGGAGGGATACTTGCTTCTGTGAGAGCATCAATGGGGGTGTGCAAGGCATCAATGTTAGTGATCGATCTCTCTCTCTCTCTCTCTCACACACACACACACACACACACACACACACGTGCACCACCATACAAACGTTTGCACACCCAGCCCTCATTCTTCAGACTCCCTTTCAGAGTGATTCACTCAAAGGCACAGTATAACACACGATCACCCCAAAGCACACACACAGCCACACACCTAGTCATATACATTTTGTACAATGCCCAGGCCGATGGACACAGTCATGGGGTCACTGTCACACACAGCCCTTTACACACACACAGCTACAGCTGTCGAAATACCCGGAGTCACACAGCCAGTCACACACAGACACTAACTCCCAATGCAGGCTCACAGAGTCTCACACTATCACACCTGCCCTCCCACACTGTCACCCACGGTCACACACAGACACTCGCTCACGTACAAACACCCTCTGCCGATCACACCCCAACTCACGTAAGGCGGACAAACACCCTCACAGCCTCACACACAAACTCCCTTCAGTTACACCCAGCCACCGACATAAAGCCACACACGCTTCTCTAGGACCTGCACACACACGGTCCCCGTCAGTCACTCACACGTGAGTCCCGCCCCTTTCTCCACACAGAGGGTGCAGGCAGAGATGGGGACCCCAGAATCCACACCTCCCGCCATAATGGAGGGAGTGAAGCGTGATGGACCCCCCCAAGCCCCCTGAAGTTTCTCCCCCAACTCTGTCCCCTCCCCACTCCCAGTTCCACGGAGATGGTGGGGTGTGGGCTTCGGGTCACCGAAGGGCTGAGAACCCCAGAAGCCGGGGTCAGGCGGACCCCCAAACCATCCCAGCTTCAGACAGGATTTGAAGCTCCCCCTTCACCTTCCCCAAGCCGAGGTGGCTGTCCCAGCCCCTCCCCCGCTGCGACCCCCGCCCCTGGTGAGCCCTGCAGCTTCGGGGCTCGTGGAGCCCTAAACCTACCTCTCCAGGAACCCTCCGAGCCCCGCTCCCCTCCAGGAGCCCCCCGAGGCGGCACCTGCCCGCCGGGCCCCTACCTGTCCGGCGAGGCCTGGGCACAGCAGCAGCAACAGCAGCAGCAGCAGCGGCGGCGGCGGGACCGTGAGCGGCCACATGACGCGCCCCCGGCCCGCGCCCTGGCCCTCCGCACGCCCTCCAGGCGCCTCGGTGCGGGGCCCGGGACCATGCGCGACCCCGCCCTCCCGGCCGGGGCGACCCTCCGCCGCCACCTCCCCCGCCTCGCCGGCGGCCGGGATTCCGCCAACCCCCGCCCCCTGGCTCGCTCCCAGTCTTTGTTGCGGGCTCCGCCCCCAGCCCCGCCCCCAGCTGGTCTTCGGACCCGACCGAGCCGGGTCTGCGGGCCGGGAAGGTGGGACCTGGGACAGATCCGACAGACAGGATCCAACAGCTCCTCAGAACATCATGGGGGTGGGTCACGGAGCTGGGGGAGGGGTTGTCCGTCACGTGTTTGTAAATTTCATCCTCTCGGGCCATTCCCCACCATGAAGACTCGGGTAGGGTGATCAATGGGAGTGGCAGGGGAAGTAGGAGGAAAGCCTGGTATGAAAGAAGAGAAATTGAGGGGTACCCTTCCTTAAACCAACAGGGAAACTGAGCCAGAGCCAGTGAAATTGGCAGCTGAGGAGAGGGGTCACTACCAGGACAAGTGGGTGGGGCAGAGGTGGAGATTGGGAGAGGGAGACGACCCACAGACGACGAGAGTCCAGCCAGGCCCGCCGGCTGGGTGGGCCTGGCTCCCAAAGTGGGCATCTTCTTCTCACTTCCCGATGGCGGCCACTCCGGACTAAAAGCCTCCCCTCCCCCGCCACACCTGGGACAATCTCTCGCTCCTGTTTCAGTGGCCCAAGATGGGAGACCAGATTCCCAGAAAATCAAATATTAATGCAGCTTCCACCAAACCATTTGCACATGAAGGACCTCCCGGTCCTGCCTGCCTTCCTCACGAGGCTCTCCCGCCTTTCCCTGTCCCTCCCCCCTCCATCAGCAGCCACACTGACCTTTCACCTCAGTTGCTTCTTTGGAGCAGGTAAGTCAGGTTGTGGAGAAACGACGGCCATAATATTTGGAAGGAGCTGGAGGATTCACATTTTTATGGCCCCACTGTGAGCCAGGCAGAAAACGCGCATTTGTTATTGATGGTTTTGTCAGGACAAGGAAGAAGGGCTCAATAGACTTTGGTTCAAACCTAGTTCTATCACTTCTCCACATGACCGCAGGCAATTTTCCCTCTCTTAAGAGACCTGTCTCCTGATAGAGCTGTTGGGAGACTTCTGTCACCTATGCAAAAAGAGTAGCATAGTGCAAATGTTTTAACACATTCAGTTGCTAACCCAAAGGTTGGCGTTTCCTGTCCATCCAGAGGTCCCTTGGAAGAAAGGCCTGGTGGTCTGCTTCCTAACAATCAGCCACTGAAAACCCTGTGGAGCACAGTTCTACTCTGACACACGCGGGGTCGCCTTGAGCCAGAACGAACTCAGTAGCAACTGGTAACTGGTAGCACCACCACCTGTTTGTGAGTTTGACATACCGTGGTGGCCGGCTTGTGTGTTGCAATGATTCTAGAAGCTAAGCCACCAGTATTTCAAATACCAGCAGGGTCACTGATGGTGGGCAGGCTTCAGAAGAGCTTCTACATTAATACAGACTAGGAAGAAGGACTTATCAATCGACTTCTAAAAAAATTGGCAAATGAAAATTTTATGACTGGTAGCAGAATATTGTCTGATATTGTGCCAGAAAATGAGCCCCTCAGGCTGCAAGGCACTCAAAATACGACTGGGGTAGAGCTGTCTCCTCAAAAGAGAGTCGACCTTAATATTGTGGATGGAGTAAAGGTTTCGGGACCTTCATTTGCTGATGTGGCACAACTCAAAATGAGAAGAGAGAGCTGCACATATCCATTAATAAT
>NW_006921989.1:539781-554775 GCF_000298275.1 Orycteropus afer afer
GAAGAAACTGAAGAGTTTTACAAACTTCTGCAATCTGAGATTGATCCAACATATAATCAAGATGCTCTGATAATTATTGGTGTTTGGAACCAATAATTATCAGACAGACACAAAGACAAAGGAAAATATAGCCTTGATGACCGAAATGACACTGGAAATTGCATGGTAGAATTTTGCAAGACTAATGACTTATTCCTTGAAAATACCTTTTTTCAACAACATAAAAGGCCACTATACACATGGACCTTGCCAGGTGGAACACACCAGAAACCAATAGACTGCATCTGGAGAAAGAGAAACTTGCTCTTAAACATAGAATAGCAAAAGGAAGAAATGATGACATAAAAGAGCTGAACAGAAGATTTCCAAGGACAGCCCAAGAAGACAAAGTAAAGTAATATAATGAAATGTGCAAAGACCTGGAGATAGAAAACCAAAAGAAAAGATCATGCTTGGCATTTCTCAAACTGAAAGGACTAAAGAAATTCAGGCCTTGAGTTACACTATTGAAGAAATCTATGGGAAAAATACTGAACGACACAGAAAGCATTAAAAGAAGATAGAAGGAAAACAGAGTCACTGTATCACAAAGAAATGGTCATTGTCCAACCATTTCAAGAAGTAGCATGGATCAAGAAATGATGGAATTGAAGAAAGAAGTCCAAGCTGCACTAAGGGCATTGGTGAAAAACAAGGCTCTAGGAACTGCTGGAATATCAATTGAGATGTTTCAACAAATGGAAGCAACCCTGGAAGGGCTCGCTCATCTATGCCAAGAAATTTGGAAGACTGCTACCTGGCCAACCGACTGGAAGAGATCCATATTTGTACCCAACCAAAGAAAGGTGATCCAACAGAATGTGGAGATTATCAAACAATATTATTAATATTATACCCAAATACAATTTTGCTGAAGATAATTAAAAAATGATGCAGCAGTACATCAACAGAGAACCGCCAGAAATTCAAGCAAGGACTCACAAGCTCTTGAGCAAGAGTGTCCATCAGTGTGATAACTTGAGCTGTGGTCACAATGGGGTGGGGGAGAGAATGAGAGGATCCCGCATGTCCCTTTTCTACAGAGGAGCGTCCCCAGTAGAGCTCTGTTTCAGGACCATAAATAGTATTCTCCTTGGGCTGTGGTCATTGACATGGTCAATGTCATGGTCAAGCTATGGTCTGTGTTGTTTGGTTCGACTTTGGTCTATATGCTGGATCTGAGCCTATTTGTCCTCAAATCTATCACCCACTCCACTCCTAGAGCTCTGTAACAGAGGAGATGGACCCTTCAAACTATGTTTCCCAGGGTCCCTTTATCTTTGCAAACTACATTTCCCAGGCTCCATTGCATCTGGTTAGGTTCAGCCAATGAGAGGCCTGGAGGGAGATTGAAGAGCAGAAGGAAAGGAAAAGCCAGAGTATTTCTTCCCTTCTCTCTCCACTTTAGGTGTCTCTGTCAGTGGCTGTTGTGTCTTCAATGTGGTCTCACCCCCCCACTGTGCAGTCCGCCCCGTGATTCAGCTCCTGCCAGGTGGCCCAGCCCTGGTCTCTGGTAACCAGCTCTTCCCTTTGTCCCTCCAGCCCTTAAGAAGGTAGCAGCTAGTTACTCTAGAGATAATTCACCTTCTCCCATTTCCTCTTGAAGCCTACCCACACCTCTGTGACTAATTTCCCATATTAAATTTCTTCTGTTGAGCTACCAGACATGGCTCTGTTTTTCTGACTGAACCTGGCCAATACATGCAGCGTCATGGTTATGACATGGGTATGGCACTCTCAGTGTCCTGTTGGACTATGATCTGCACTGCAGCCAGCATCCCAGTTCTGCTGGAGCAAGCAGTGTGCTCAGTATTGTAACCACTGGTCATTTCTGGTTGTGTTGTGCTTGGTGTCACAATCAATATCCTGGTCATGGTCCTGAGCTGTCTTTGGAAAGTGACCTGGCTTGTTGTGATCAAAATTATGACTAAGTCATGCTGTGGTCAAGGTCACGTTCAGTGTCTTGGTTGAATTTTTGTAAGCTTCAGGGTCAGTATTGTGCTCAATGCTATGATGAATATGGTACCTACCTTCCTCTGTGGTCAGTGTAGGGGTCAGTATTATGGAGTAACACTGAGCAGAGATCAGCTTCTCAAACACCTCATAGGGCAAAACCTCCATGGTCAATAGGTTACTGCTGTGTATATTTCACTCCCCATCAAACCAGGAGCACTCAGGAGTGGGGACCAACTCTCACTCATCTCTGCAGGCCAGTAGTTGGAACTCAGAAAGCTCCATTGCCCCACTTGACATCACCAGGTGCTCTTACCTGCCTTCATATCTTGACCAAGGTCTGAACAAACCTCTTTGTTCAGCTGAGGTGGGGTGGAGATTTTTCTACAAGTTCTTGTCAAATAAATTGTGAGGGGGGAAAAAATGACACCAAAACCCAAAGACAACCCATCAGGCTCTAGACTAGAGTCTCATGGGATGATTTCTGAAAATCCCTTTCCTGCGACTGACTTACCTAAAATCTCCAGGAATAAAACCTAAGCATCTGAATAATTGCTTTGAATATTTCATTAAATAAATTCATTTACTAAGTAAGTAATAGATTCAAAAGGTACAAAAGAAGGTACAGTGAGTAATCTCTGCTCACTCCTTCCCCCAAGCAATTAGTCCTCCTCCTTGGAGGCAGCCAATGTTATAAATACTCTCTCCTCTTCCTTTTTTCACAACTGGTAGCATATTATACATTTTGTTCTGTATTTTCTTTTTTGACATTCAACAATATATCTGGCATATTGGCCCATGTCAGTACATAAAAATTCTCCTTGTTCTTTTTATGGCTATATAATATTCCATTATATTGGTATATTTCATAATTTATTTAATCAGTCACTACATGTGGGTATGTGAGTTAATCCAAATCTTTTGTTATTACAACAGTGCTGCAGTGAATAATCTGGTGTGTGTGCTATTTCCTACACATGTAAGTATATTGGAAAGATAAATTGCTAGAACGTATTGGGTCATTTAGTATGTTGTTGTCATTTGCTGTCGAGTCGCTCCTGACTCATAGCGACCCCTCCTTGGGTTTCCGAGGCAGCATCACTACAGAAGTAGGATTGCCCAACCTTCCTTCCGAGGAGTGGCTGGTGGGTACATGTTGCAAATTTCCCTTTAAAGAGGTAATACCAACAAACATTCATTGCAATAAGTAAGGGTTTCTGTTTCTCCACACCCTTGCTAACTCTGTAGGCTATCAAATTTTCTGATCGACAGTCTGAAAAAAATAGTGTCTTGCTATACTTTTTCAGTTCTTTGATTATGAAGGACATCAGGGTATTTCCATTTGTTGATGGTCATTTTTATTTCCTTTTCAGTGAAATGCCTTTTCATTTCATATCTTTTGTCCACTTCAGTTCATATCTTTTGTCCACTTATGAAGAAATTTTTAAAATGTCCTTTTTCTTATTGATTTGTAGTAGCTCTTTATATATTAGGAAATTAACCCTTTGTACTATTAATTGAAAATCACTCCCCAAATTTGTTAATTGTCTTTTTATCTTTCTCAATCTGATTTCAACCACGTAGGAAAAAAAATTATGTAGTCAAATGTGTCATTCTTCTAGAACATTTAAGTTTGTTTGTTTTAATTTTTATTGTGATTTGGGTGAAAGTTTACAGAGCAAATTCATTTTCCATACAGCAATTCATGCATATTTTGTTTCATGACATTGACTGCAATGTCCCACAATGTAGCAGCTCTCTTCCCACTTCCTCTCTGTAGTTACTTCTTCCTTGTGTCCTTCCTTCTCATGCACTCCTGCCACCACCCCCCCACACACCACCACCACCAGCTGTCTCCCTGTGCAAACACTGCCCTTCTGTTCTCTAATGATTGATCGCTCCAAGGAGTGTAACTACCTGATGTAAATGTCCACCCCATATACCTGTCTGTTGTTTGGCTGGAAGCCACAGGAGTGAGTTCAGTTCCAGACCTGAGAGTAACTAGGGGCCATAGTCTCAAGGGTCTCACCAGGTTTTATCAAACCAGAAAACCTGGTCTTTTTTTGAATGATTTTGAGTTTTGTTCCATATTGTTCTCCCATTCGACCCAGGGGCTCCTGCACTGAATCCCCTCCAAGAAGTTGACAGTGGTAGCCGGGCACCATCTAGTTCTTTTGGACTCATGGTCATTTAGGCTGAGGATCACATGGTTGACTAGTTCCTTGGACTAATTGTTTCCATGTGTCTTTGGTTTTCTTTATTCTTTTTTGTAGAGCATCTAAGTTTTGTGAGTGACAGAAAGTTAGAATAATCATTTAACAAGTGATTCTAATGAGCAACCACCACTGAGAACCATTGGTTTAGACACATAAATGGCCAAGAGTGCATTCTAAGGATGCATCCACCCTCACCTTACAGCCAGAGAAGATCAGAAAGCTTTGGTTTCTTTCTTAGTCCAATCCAGTCCACTCACTGATATCAATTCTTGTCAGGGCTAAGAGTGACAGTAGCTACCAGGCATTGAACATTTACCATATACATGCAGATCAGTGTGACCTTTGATCACATCATCTCATTAATCTCTCAACATCCCTGGAAGGAGATATAACCTGCTATACACCGGGGCCTCCCAGAAGGAGAGCTTGGGTGCAAGTGGTGTATTTGGGAGGTGATCCCAGGAAGCACTAGAAAGGGAGAGAAGTGAGGCAGGGAAAGGAAGAAACAAAGACAGGGTCTATGAATAAGGAGAAGACCACATAGACAACTGAGGCGTGGTTCTGCTGGGGCGCTGTCCCACCGAGGATGCAGGAGATGGGTGTTTATTCTCTAGGACCTGTATGTCATGGGTGAGGGCTGCTCTCGAGGGCTGTCAGAGCCTAATTATCTCTGGTTTGTCCTGTGTGTGAGGTGAGATGTCCTCGGGTGAGTGTCAAGAGGGTATAGGCAGTGAACCAACAACATCTGTTTTGGCCCCATTTTTCTGATGGACAAAGTGGAGCTCAAAGAGATTAAGACTCTTAACCTAGGATACTGCAGACCTAGGACCGTAACCTGATCTATGTCAGACTCCAAGCCCAGAAGGCAGAAGGGGATCATGAGGCACTTTATGCTGTGGTTCCAAGGGAATACATGGACCAGGCCTCTGACATCCACATTCATCACAAAAGCCAGTCCCCACACAGGTGAGCATCATGTCCAGCCCTCCTGGCCCCCCTGAATCATTCCAGGTGACCTGGGGGTCCAGGCCTCCTAATCCTACCCCTCCAAGTACAAGTACTCACACAGAAGGAAATACAGTCCCCCTTCCAAGTCCTAGAAGAGGCCCTCAAGGGAGGTCTGGGCTCAACCTTTAATTCTCAGGGGTTCCCACTCAGGTTCCATCATTCAGCCCCATTCTTTCTTTACTAAGCACTGTCCCACTTCTCACTGTCAAGCTCCTGCCACCACTGGGACTCCCTCTCTCCAGGCACCTCATCCACATGCACAGACAGATGCTGAATGACCCAGCTGTGGGGATGGGAACTCACTGCCCAGTCACCCACCCAAGCTTGCTCTCAAGTGAACTGACACACATACAATACCAGCACACAGCCTGGACCACACACTGGATACACAGTCCCAGTACAAGGTCAGGCCCAGGCAGAACAGTCATCTAGAGCCAGCACATACAACTACATGCAACATACAACCATATATAGAGTCCAGGCATAATGGTCCACAGAAACACACCTCCACAGTCAGATGGGAAAGGACAGTCCGAATGAACCAGCCACAGTTACCCAAGAACAAGCCATCATGGGTACAGTTAACCAGACACACACAGATCTAAACCAGGGTGCCATGTACACATACATGCATATACACTCACACAAACACAAAACTCACAATTCAGGTACATAGTTCATACATGGAGATCCCTACTATAGACACATAGTACACACAACACACCTATAAACCCACACTATAGTCACACAAACACACACCCAATACAAGCACACAGTTGATACAGACACAGAGATTCATAATACATAGTTAATACATTAACATACCCCAAAACCCACAACACAGTCACACAAAACAGGCAGACAGTTCACATACAAACACACACTTACACAGACACACAATAGAGGCACACAGTTTGTACAAAACACATGCACAGACCCACATTCAGAAACACAATCATACATACACACACACACACAATACAGGCAGAGAATTTCACATAAACACCTATAGACACCCTGACACAGACACCCTCTGACAACCAACCCTAGGCTGGGCAGCGTGGGAATGAGGCTAGGAGAGGGGTGAGGTGGACGATGACTCAGGAGTCCTCTCTGGGAGAGGAGGAGGAGGGAAGGAGGATGGGCGGTAGTCCAGCACATGTGGTTCCCATTAGGGGTCTGGGAATTGAGGGATGAGCTGGCGGGACAGAAGACCCAGCGTTGCTTCCCAGCCCTGCCAAAACAGGAAGGAACAAGGCCCTCATCTGAGGTCATGGGCCTGGAACTTGACTCAGACCCACGGCAATTCCCACCACAGAGTGGTCAATGCGGAGCCAGGCCTGGCCCAGGCTCATTTTAACCCCCACAACAGCCCTGTGAAGGATGCCACAGAGGGGACAAGTGAGGCTCAGAGAGGCTAAGCCACTTACCTGAGGTCACACAGCTAGTAAGTGGAGGAGCTGTGATTCAAACGCAGATCTCTGTGCTGTCCCTGCCTCCGGTCCCAGGTAGATGCAAGAACTCCTCCATTCAAACCATAAGTAGAGGTCAAGTGCTCACTATGGCTCAGCTGGCATTGCATTTGTGTCTATCAACAAGGCAACCCTGGTCCTCAAGGACCTTACAGTTAGAAGTGTGGTGTGGGCACAGGGAAGTTTGGAAGGCTCTGCTCTAGCCCAGAGCATAGGGTCAGGGAGTGACACGCAAGCTGAAGCCTGAAGGATGAGTGGGAGCTGGCCAGGCAAAGAAGGCCAAATGCCATGGACAGAGAGAAAACTAGATACAATAGCTTGAGGCCAGAAGGTGTGGGGGGCTGGGTCACTGGGTAGGTGATGGTGAGAGGCCAGGGCCACCAGGACTCGAACTTTATCTTGGAACCAAGAAAGAATTGCAAAGGAAAAGGACATGGTGAGATTTAAGCAACCGGCATGAAGGACAGCTGAAGATGCACCTCCCCAAGACTCAGAATTTCCATTCTTAGATGTATAGGCACCCAGAGATGCTTTTCCACATGCAAAAGTAGACACGTGCTGGGATGTTTGCATAGGAGCAAAATGGGGAAACACCTAACAGTTCATGGGTAAGGGAATGGATAAGGACATGGAGGCAGCATCCCCTGCTGCAATGAAAACTGCTGGATTAAAATACTTGTATCTACATGATTGTTGTTATGTTGCTGTTAGGTGCAGTCAAGTCAGTTCTGACTCATAATGACCTTAGGCATAACAGAACAAAACACTGTCACTACCATCCTCACAACTGTTGGCTTGTTTGGGCCCATTGTTGCAGCTGTTGTGTCAATCCATCTCGTTGAGGGTCTTCCTCTTTTTCGCTGATGCCCTACTTTACCAAGCATGATGTCTTTCTCCAGGGACTGGTCCTTCCTGATAACAGGTCCTAAGCACATGAGAGAAAGTCTGGCCATCCTCATTTCTAAGGAGCATCCTACATGGAGAAGCAAGCAATCTAAATGGAGAAGATACAGAAACCTGCAGTTGAGCTAACAAAGCTGCAAAAGGACATGCTCAATATGGTTCGTTGAACAACCTGCCGAGTCACGTTGTGTGGAATCAGCCCCAAACATGACAAAAGTGGACAAACATTTGAGGGTGTCAATCTCCACACCTACGTCTGGAAGGGAAAGGAAGAGGATGTGATGGCCAAAACACAGCTGGCGGCATCTATAATGTGTGTGCAATGCTTTATTTCTTAGGTGTGGTTGTGGGCATGTGAGCATTCATTATAAAGTTCTCTCTATATATGCAACTTTTAAAATAATACTAAAAACAGTTGTCTTCAAGTCAATCCAACCCATGGTGACCCCATGTGTGTCAGAGAAATTGAACTATAGGGTCACTACAGTAGAGTGTCAAGGAGCTCTGGTGGCGTAGTGCCTAAGGCATTTGACTGCTAACCTGAAGGTTGGTGGTTCAAACCCACCAGCCACTCTGCAGATGGAAGACTGGGCAATCTACTTCTATAAAGATTTACTGCCTCGGAAACCCAAAGGGAGTCTCTATGAGTCAGAATCAACCTGATGGCAGTGAGTTTGGTTTTTGGTTTTTAAAGTAGAGTGTCAGTGAAAGAGAGGAAGACCCTCAATGAGATGGATTGACACAGTGGCTGCAACGATGGGCTCCAGCATAGCCATGATTGAGGATGGCACAGGACCAGGCAGTGTTTTGTTCTATTGCACATAGTGTTGCTGTACATTGGAGCTGACTCAACAGCATATAACACAACATAGGGTTGAGTTGGAATCAACTCAATGCCAATAGGTATAGGATTTTCAATGGCTGATTTTTCTGAAGGAGGTTGTCAGGACTTTCTTCCAAAGTGCTTCCAGGTAGGTTCAAACTGCCAGTTGTTTCTGGTTGGTTACTGAGTGCTTAACCATTTGTGCCATCCTGGGACTCCATGATTCTTATCATAGCAATAGTTTCATAGTACTTACCATGTGGCAACTGTGGAACAGCATCAACTGCTCATATGCAAGTTCAGGTTGAAGGTGAAGACAATTGCAACAAGTTTATGGAAGCCAAAATATGACTTTGATTATATCCCACGTGAATTTAAAGACCATCTGAAGAATAGATTTGACACATTAAATACCAGTGACTGAAAACCAGATGAATTGTGGGATGACATCAAGAACATCATCCATGAAGAAAGCAAAAGGTCATGAAAAAGATAGGAAGGAAGAAAAGACCTAGATGAATGTCAGAAGAGACTCTGAAACTTGTTCTTGAATGTTGAGCAGCTAAAGCAAATGGAAATGACATAATAAAAGAGCTGAACAGATTTCAAAAAGCAGCTCGAGAAGACAAAATCAATTATTATAATGAAATGTGCAAAGATCTGGAGTTAGAAAATCAAAAGGAAAGAACACCCTCAGCATTTCTCAAGCTGAAAGAACTGAGGAAAAAATTCAAGGCTCAAGTTGCAATACTGAGAGATTCTATGAGCAAAATATTGAGTGATGCAGGAAACATCAAAAGAAGATGGAAGGAATACAGAGTCACTCTACCAAAAAGAAGTGGTCAATGTTCATCCATTTCAGGAGGTGGCATATGATCAAGAACCAATGGTATTGAAGGAAGAAGTCAAAGCTTTGCTGAAGGAATTGGCACAGAACAAGGCTCCAGGAATTGATGGAGTACCCATTGAGATGTTTCAAGGAATGTATGCCACCCTGGGGGCACTTACTCGGCTATGCCAAGAGATTTGGAAGGCAGCTACCTAGCCAACTGACTGGAAGATCAGTTGTACCCATTTGTACCCATATTTGTACTCATTCCAAAGAAAGGTGATCCAGCAGAATGTGGAAATTATCAGACAATGTCATTAATATCATGCACAAGTAAGATTTTGCTGAGGATAATTCAAAATATATTGCAGCAATATGTTGACCGAGAATTTCCAGAAATGCAAGCTGGATTCAGAAGAGGATGTGGAATGCGGGATATCATTGCTGATGTCAGATGGATCTTGGCTGAAAGATATTTACTTGTATTTTATTGACTAGGTAGAAGCATTTGACTGTGTGGATCATAACAAATTATGGATCACATTGAGAAGAATGGGAATTCCAGACACTTAAGCAAAAGTGCTCATGAGGAACCTGTGCATAGACCAGGAGGCTGTCATTTGAACAGAACAAGGGGATACTGCATGGTTTAAAATTGGGAAGGGAGTGTGTCAAGGTTGTATCCTTTCACCATACATACTCAATCTGTGTGCTGAGCAAATAGTCTGAGAAGATGGACTTTATAAAGAACACAGCATCAGGATTGGAGGAAGGTTCATTAACAACCTACCATATGCAGACGATACAACCTTGCTTGCTGAAAGTGAAGTTGACTTGAAGCACTTACTGAAGAAGATTAAAGACTACAGTCTGCAGTGTGGATTACATGTGAACATAAAGAAAATTAAAATTCTCACAACTGGACCAATAAGCAGCATCATAATAAATGCAGAGAAGATTGAAGTTGTCAAAGATTTCAGATAACTTGAATCCACCATCAACACCAATGGAAGCAGCAGTCAAGAAATCAGAAAATGTATAGCATTGGACAAATCTGCTGCAAAAGACCTTTTTAAAATGCTGAAGAGCAAAGATGTCTCTTTGAAGACTAAAGTGCACCTAACCCAAGTCATGGTATTTTCAGTCACCTTATATGAATGTGAAAGCTGGACAGGGAATAAGGAAGACTGGAAAAGAGTTGATGCTTTTGAGTTGTGGTGTTGGCAAAGAATACTGAAAATACCATGGACTGCCAGAATAACTAACAAATCTGTCCTGGCAAAAGTGCAGCCAGAAAGCTCCTTGGAAAAGAAAATGGCCAGACTTCATCTCACCTATTTTGGCTATGTTATCAGAAGGGACCATTCCCTGAAGAAGGATGTCATGCTTGGTAAAGTGGAGGGTCAGTGAGAAAGGGGAAGGCCCTCAATGAGATGGATTGACACAGTGGGTGCAACAGTGGGCTCAGGCATAGTGAGGCTGGCGCAGGGCTGGGTAGTGTTTTGTTCTGTTGTTCATAGGGTCACTATGAGTCGGAGCTAACTTGAGGACACCTAACAACAACAATAACAACCCTGTGGCGGACATTTTTCTTTCTTTTAATTGTGATTTGGGTGTATTTACAGAGTGAATTCATTTTCCGTATAGCAGTCATACACATTTTATTTCATGACATTGATTGAAATCCTCACAATGTAACAACTCTCTTCCCACTTCCTCCTTGTGGTTACCTCTTCCCTGTGTCCTTCTTTTCTATGCATTCCTGCCCCCTGAGCTATCTCCCTGTGCAAATACTGCCCTTCTGTTCTCCCATGATTGATCGTTCTAACGAGGGGATCTACCTGGTGAACCTGGTTCACCCTATATGCTTGTCTATTATTTGGCTAGAAGCCATGGAAGTGAGTTCAATTCCAGGCCTGAAGAGTAATAGGGGCCTTACTCTCACCAGCCTCTATCAGAATAGTAAGTCTGGTCTTCTTTATGATTTTGAGTTTTGCTTGACATTGTTTCCCCACTCTATCCAGGATCTCCTGCACTGATCCCCCTCCAAGTCGTTGACAGTGGTCGCCAGGCACCATCTAGTTCTTCTGGTCTCATGGTCATATAGGCTGAGGTTCACATGGTCTACTATCCCCTTGGACTAATTGTTTCCATGCATCTTTGGGTTTTTTCATTCTCCTTTGCTCAGGACAAGGAGATATCAATTGCTGCATCTAGATGGCCACTTGAAAGCTTTTAAGACCCCAGTCACTACTCACCAAAGTAGGATGTAGAACAGTGTTTTTGTGTAGTATGCTATGCCAATTGAGCTTGATGTCCCCCATGACCATAGTTCCAAACCTACAGGTCCAACAACTGGCTCCATCAGGGTGGCTGGCTGTGGTTATGTGGCAGACATTTTTCTAAGTGCATTATCTATCTTAACTAACTTAACCCTCACACAACCCAATGCTGTAGACGCTATTATTCACTCATCTTAGTAGCTGTAGAGGAGCTCTGGTGGTATAGTGGTGAAGGCACTTGGCTATTAACCAAAAGTTCAGTGGTTCAAATCCACCAGCTACTCCACAGAAGAAAGATGAGGCAGTCTGCTTCTGTTAAGATTTACAAACTTGGAAACCCAATGGGGGTCACTATGAGTCAGAATTGACTCAATGGCAGAGTTTGGTTTTGGTTTTGTAGCTGTAGAGGTCAAGGCTCAGGGGGTGAAGGTCACACCTGCTGAATGGAGGAGCTGGGATTTGGACCAGGTGACTTGGCTCTAACCACTATACCATTCTGCCTCCATCCACCTCCATATTTCATTCATTAGTTTTGTAAGACTAAGAATGTATCTGTGAAAGGGTCGTATCTTGGAGGGGGCATGGGAAAGACATGAAGAACTTTCTAGGGTGCTGGAAACAGTCTGCAACACATGGGGTAGTCATGAATTGGAATAGATTTGACAGCAATGGTTTTGGTTTGGTTCTTAGAAACAGACTACATCTTGTTTTGGGTATGGTATGTGTGTGTGGACAAGTGTCAAATCTCATCCAAAGGAACACTTAATATCAGTGCATTTTACTGTACATATAATGTGTGCCTAGGAGCCCTGCTGGTACAATGGTTAAGCACTTGGTTGTTAACTGAAAAGTCAGTGCTTCAAATCCACAAGTAGCTCTGTGGGAGAAAGATGTGGCTGTCTGCGTCTATAAAGAAGCCTTGGAAAACCCATGGGGCAGTTCTACTCCGTCCTATAGGTCACTATGAGTTGGAATTGACTCAATGGCAATAGGTTTTTAGTTTAATGTGTACCTTGTCCCTGGGTGGTGCAAACAGGACACTGCTAACTGAATGGCTAAAGGTTCAAGTCCATCAGAGGTGCCTTGGAAGAAAGACCTGGTGAGCTACTTCCATGGAACACATACATGGGATCAGCATGAGTCGGGGTTGACTCTGCAACAACTGGCTCATTGGTTGGTAATGTGTGCTTCAATGTTGTTGTTGTTGTTATGTGCCATTGAGTCTTCAATAGAATAAATAAATAAATAAATACTCCAAAGAGGGCTGGAGGAGGCATGGATCAGAGGAGAAGAGATCACGGTCAGAGACAGGGCAGGCTCGGGGCTGACACAGCCTTCTGTTTACTCACTTCTGCCTCCCCTGAGCCTCCATGTCTCCATTAGGGCTCAGACCCCTCCCTCTGTAGAGGAAGTCTCTGGGCACGCAGAAGGGCTATTGTCTGGGGTACTCTGGACATGATGCCACACATCTCTCCTTGTGCGGAAGGGGGTCCCTCTGTGCAGCCAAGTGTGGGTAGGAATACAACTACATGCCATGTATTGCCAGTGAATCTATGCTTCTGTCAGTGCCCCTGGGCCTGGCTGTGTGAGACTGCCACATAACTCCTCCCTCTCTTTGTTTTAGCCTATGTCAAGGACACTTCCTCCAGGAAGATTTCCCTGACCACCCTGTCTGTAAGAATGCCTCCTCCTAACCTTCTCCATTTATTGTCCTTCATAGCATCATCTGGGAGCTCTGGTAGCATAGCGGCTAAGACACTTGCCTGCTAACCAGACGGCTGGCGGTTCAAACCCACCAGCCACTCCTCGGAAGGAAGGTTGGGCAATCCTACTTCCGTAGTGACACTGCCTCAGAAACCCAAGGAGGGGTCGCTATGAGTCGGGGCCGACTCGACAGCACATAACAACAACAACAACATAGCATCACCTGACATATATGCATTTGAGTCTTGCCCATCAATCCTACTAGAGTGTCAGTGCCTTGAGGACAGGCATCTTTGTTTTGCTCACAGCTGTATCCCCAGAAAGGAGCCAGGTGGTGCCGTGGTTAAGTGCTTGGCTGCTAACTGAAAGGTCGGTGGTTCAAATCCACCAGCTGCTTTGTGAGGAAGATGTGGCAGTCTACTTCTGTAAAGGTTAAACCTCACTGCTTTCGAGTCAGATCCTACTCACAGTGACCCCTCCTTGGGTTTCCGAGCGGTATCACTACGGAAGTAGATTGCCCAGCCTTCCTTCCGAGGAGTGGCCGGTGGGTTTGGACCACCAGCCTTCTGGTTAGCAGTCAAGTGCCTTAGGGACTACACTACCAGAGCCCCTGAAGATTACAGCCTTGGAAACTTTATGGGGCCATTCTATTGTGTTCTATAGGGTCACTATGAGACTGAGCTCTGGTAGCATAGTGCCTAAGGCACTTGACTGCTAAACAGAAGGCAGGCTGGCGGTTCAAACCCACCAGCCACTCCTCGGAAGGAAGATGGGGCAATCTACTTCCATAGTGATACTGCCTCAGAAACCCCAGGAGGGGTTGCTATGAGTCAGGTCCAACTCGACGGCACATAACAACAACAACAACATGAGACTGAGTCAGAATCAGCTCAGTGGCAACAGGTTTTTTTTATCCTAGTATCCCCAGAACCCACAGTAGTGCTTGACACACAGTACATGCTCAATAAATATTTGTTGAACAAATGAGTAAGTTAGTGAGTGGGTGTGGGGAGAGAGGGGTCTCTTATACGTCATGAGCGAGTTTAACTGGACCTGTGTCTGTAGCGTGACATGTTGGTGGCATTGTTCTCTGTGTGGGGCTGTGTGTCCCCGTGTGTGCCTGCAGTGCTAGCATGTGCCAGGCCCCAGGATGTAGTAGTACTTACTACTGTGTGTGACAACAGGGTCTGTCTCTAGGTGTGTCTGTGATATGCGTCCATGTGTGTGTGAGAGAGACAGACTCTGGTATGTGTGGTTGTGGGTGTGCCCAGATGTGCTTGCCTGTGTGTCTGAATCTGGCTTAGGCTGTAGGCCAGTGTCTGATGTGGGTTCAGACATGACTTGGCAGCTGGGGGAGGGGGGCATGTTGAGGTCTGATTCCATGGTCTGTGTGTGTAACTGTGTATATCTCTGTCGCTGTTGTGTGCATGTGTAAAATCCCTCACTACAACCACCCTACAACTATCTCTGGATCCAGCCTCAGGCAGCCTCCACACTAGCAGCCTTGTCCCGCCCCCCGCTGGGAACAGTGAGGGGGGGTGGGGGGGTGGGTAACTGCTCCTGAATGCAGGCACTGTGATTAATTAAGGCTGCCGAATATGCAAATCAGCTGGGGGGTTTCCCAGCAGCCGCCTGGACGCTGGCAGAGAAGCCAGTATTCACAGGGAGCTGAGCTAGGGAGGCCCAGAATTCCCTCCTCACACCATTGTCAATTATCTTTTAATTTAGCACTGGCGAGTTTCTAATTCTTTTTTTTTTTTTTTTT
>NW_006921989.1:555210-556377 GCF_000298275.1 Orycteropus afer afer
ATAGATCCCCCTCAAAGTGGTTGACATTGTTAGCCAGGAACCATCTAGTTCTGTTCTCATAGTCATATAGGCTGAGGATCACATGGTGTCCAGTTGCTCCGACTAATTGTTTCCATGAATCTTTAGTTTTCTTCATTCTTCTTTGCTCTGGATGAGGAGAGACCCATCGGAGTTTCTAATTCTTTAATGAGCTTTTGGCTAATTAAAGAGCCATCATTAAATTATTCACTAATTGTCCCCTACCCTCAACAAAGGACCTCTAGTAGTATAGTGCCTAAGGCATTTGACTGTTAACCAGAAGGCTGGTGGTTCAAACCCACTAGCCACTCATCGGAAGAAAGGTTGGGCAATCTACTTCCGTATTGATACCACCTTAGAAACCCAAGGAGGGGTCACTATGAGTCAGGTCTGACTCGAGGGCACATAACAACAACAACAACTCAACAAAAGCTGGCTCCAGAGTGGGGTACCAAAAACCAAACTCACTGCCATTGAGTTGATTCTGACCCATGGCAACCCCCACTGGGTTTCCAAGGCAGTAAATCTCTACAGAAGTAGATTGCCCCATATTCCTTCTATGGAGCAAGGAGCAGCTGGTGGGTTTGAACCACCAACCTTCTGGTTAGCAGTCAAATGCCTTAGACATTGCACCACCAGAGCGCCTTCCAGAGTAGAGTAACTCAAAAACTCAATGCCATCGAGTCAATTTGACTCATAGCAACCCCTCATTGGGTTTCTGAGGTGGTATCTCTATGGAAGTTGTGGTAGTTAAGTTTTTGTGTCAACTTGGCTGGGCCTGGTTGAGTGGCTGGGCAGCTGAACATAGTTATTCCCCGTGGTGAGATTGGTAATTAACTCCATGGCGGAATCTATTGCAACAGCTGAACGGCTGCTTTGGGTATGTGGTCTGCTTCCCATATATAAGACACAGCTTTGGGGATGGTCTCCAGCTTATGGCACTCTTGAACCCTGCATGTAGCTGTGTCATTGTTCAGCAGCCTGCCATGCTGTGCCAACCTTGGGACTTTCAATAGACTTGAATTAATGGCCTGCTGTGTGGTTTGGTAACATCGGGACAGTGCCATTTTATCTGTCGACCTTGGGCTTGTTGGCCTCAGCAGCCAGCAGCTGCCTGAGTGAAGAGATATCTCTAGCTTCACTGGGCCA
>NW_006921989.1:568426-569613 GCF_000298275.1 Orycteropus afer afer
AATCTGTCCTGGAAGAAGTGCAGCCAGAATGCTCCTTGGAAGCAAGAATGGCCAGACTTTGTCTCACCTACTTTGGTCATGTTGTGAGAAGGGACCATTTCCTGGAGAAGGATATTGTTCTGGTTACCTAATGCCACTCTGACAGGAATATACCACAGATGGAATGGCCTTAAAAACAGGAGTTTATTATTCTCTTACAGTTTGGAGGCTTTAAGTCCGAGTTCAAAGTGCCAGGCTCTAGAGGCTGGGTAAAAGCCCCTCAACCTTGGGCTTCAGCTCTGCCTCCCACTCCCAGCCCACTGGAGCTAGAGGCTTTTCTTCACACTTGAGATGCTTCCTCAAGACTCCATGTAGCTCTTCTATCACATCCTTCAGGTCTTTGCTTAAACGTAACCTCTTCAGTAAAGCCTCCCCTGACTACCTCATTTAAAAGTCTCCCAGTCCATCACTCTGTACCATGTAACCTGCTTGATTTTTTTTTTTTCACAATTACTACTATCTGAAATCACATTATACAGTTAGTCTCTGACTTATTATGTATTCAAGTTAAATCGAACCACACTTAAACAGCTGTCTGGTTTTTCCTTTTAGGTACATCTTGGTTAGTAATAATAAGAAGAGTTGAAGCTTTTGAACTGTGGTATTGGAAAAGAATGCTGAAAAGTACCATGGACTGCCAGAAGAATTAACAAATCTGTCCTGGACAAAGTGCAACCAGAATGCTCCTTGGAAGCGAGAATGGCCAGACTTTGTCTCACCTACTTTGGTCATGTTGTCAGAAGGGACCATTCTCTGGAGAAGGACATTATGCTTGGTAAAGTGGAGGGTCAGTGAAAAAGGGAAGGCCCTCAATGAGATGGATTGACACAGTGGCTGCAACAATGGGCTCAGGTACAGCAAAGTGTGTGAGGCTGGCACAGGACCAGGCAGTGTTTTGTTCTGTTGTACATAAGGTCACTATGAGTCGGAGATGTCTTGAGAGCACCTAACAACAACAATGGTTAGTAACATGTACTGCATACAGTGTTGCAGTGCATAATCTGCTGTTATCATTCTTATGCCAACCTCCAAAGATAAAAATAGATCAAATTTTCTATGTAGGAGATCCTTGATAGAGAGGGAGAACGATGTGTAACAAAACTCAAAATCATTTCGAGAAAAAAAAAAAAAGATGGGGACCAGGTTTG